>NW_010132922.1:27466-48394 GCF_000699245.1 Pterocles gutturalis | reverse complement strand
GCACCGGTCCCAAGACAGACCCTTGGGGTTATCATTTGCTTATACATGAAATATCATCGATAAAATAGTTTCAAATGAAGAATAATTGTCTTGGAATAGAGTACACTGAAAGAAAGAGGATCCTGTGCAGAAGGATCTAACTTAACAGAAGCTTAGGGTGCTGAAGAACATGTTGTATTGTTTGGATTAAATCCATCATTAAACATAAATGAGAGGAAGACTAAGATACACAAATGTGCAAATGCCACATGGATAGATATATTAAGGAATCTGTAACCATCTGGACTCAATATGGAACATAAAATATGCCCACTTATCAAATGATAATTCCCATGTAACATATCACATCAGTATTTCAGTGCTGATTGAAAGTAAATAATTTGGAATTTATCAAACTGAGTTCAGAAGCAATCGTGTATTTTTGTTTATATGCCACATATTCTTCAGAGATTAAGTTATTCTCCTCCACTAGCAATATGCAGCAATGATGGCCTACAAAGACTTGTACATGTGCTTTAATGGTTCAAGGAAGTAGTTTTATTAACTTCAATCAATTGAATCTTGACAGCAAAAAAGTTTGAAAAAGCAGCATTTTAAAACAACTAAGTCTGTATGAGAGAATAACTCTCAAGAAGCACAGAGATATCAAGAGATAAGTCCCAAAGTTGTCAGTGACTGTCTTTGAATATTAAAAAAATGTAACACAATGAGATAGGCATTGTCTAACTTCTGAAATGAGAAGACTGGAATAAGCCACCAGCTTTACCTGTTTCTCTTTTCTCCACTTCCTCATTCTGTTTGACTATTTTATATGTTTATTTTAATTTAAACTGATTGAATTAGACAATTAGTTAGCTAATTAAACTAAATTCATAGACAGAATGAAATTCTGTTTATGAAAATAATTTGTGCTTTACCAAGTAAGAACTGAGTAATAGTTTTAGCCTAGTCTATGTAACAGAGTACTAACAACCTGGTGCCATATTCTGTAATGCAAATGCAAGAATCACACTTGTAATATGAGTTTTGTTGGACAACATGAGACTGTTGGACAAATGTCTAAAACTACACTTTGGAAGCAGAATTACATAAGCAAAAGTAAAACTTGAGAAGGAAGAGTGAAAACTTTTAATTGTTTATAAAGTATTAAAACCTAAACCGATTTCCAGAAATCTTCACGTCAGAGTTGTATGCGGAACATTTTCTGTATCACAATTAGATATAGGAGTATTGATGTCAAAGTACAGCCTAAATATAGTGGAACAAATTAAAAAAAAAAATTAAAAAATGTTATTAGGCAATGAGGCTCTCAATCATATTCACATAACAAAAGAATATAAAGTGAAGGGTTACAAAAGAAATCTAAACAACTTGGATAATTGCTTAAATCAAAAGATTAACAACAACAACAACAAAAGTTACTATGTAAAAACTTCCTAGAAGTAAAAGGACATATAATCACAGCAACAATTAAATCCGTTCCAGGAAAGGTGTTAGTGACAGGGGAGGGGTGGAGAACTGTCATTCTGAAGCAACATACAAAAACATACATATTGCTTTCGCTACAAGACTGCAGAGGACGGCAGGCACATTAGCTACATTTTCTTCTGTGGAGCTTTATGTTGAAGGAGATTTTCATCACAATTTTGGACAAGGCTAGAATTTTTCTCTAGTAATGAAAATCTTCAGTGTCAGTCAAGTACTGTACTTAAAAAGTAACTTCTGTTGAATGACAGCTTTTAAACCAATACTAAATTGCCCAGGGAACTGCTGAGACATCAAACCTCATTGGGAGGCATCAAATCTCGTCGTTAAGAATGCCATTTAGGAACTCCAGGGGGTTATCTTTTTCTTACTGTTTAACAAGAATAAGAAAGCACTGCCATAGCACTATCGCACAAAATAATTTTCTGAGTACATTTAACCTTTTTTCTTTTTTAGCTTCTCAGCTTCACTGGTCACTTCTCCTTTAGATTGTTTTTCATGCCTTTAATCTCTGTAAGCAGTAGTAATATCTGTCATGACAGATGGAGTAGCTGGTCAAGTGATTTATACTGGTGAATATTTTCTGTGCATAATCAAATAGGTGGCAATAAAATGGACTACATTTTACTCCCAATTACAACAATATAAACCCAAGTTAAGTCCTTGGACTTAAATTACCATAGATCTTCATTGGGGGATGTATCCATGTGTCAGTGAATTCACGTGAGTACTATAGTGTTTGACCCACTCTTTGGGAAAGGGTCATTCCATTTCTCAAAGTACACTTGACCTTTATTTTGATGTGTGACCTTTTCATTAATTTATCTACATTTATCTGGCTACTGCCGTTTCAGTTAAAACTTGACTTCACTTGCTGTCACTAACTGATAAAGAGCTAATTTTGTCAAATAGTGTGGTCTTTATCCAGTGTATGTATTTAGAGAATACGTATAGAGAATACGTACTAAGTTATGTTTCTCTAGCCTTAGTGTGACTGGCTTCCACTTTCTCAAGAGGAAACATCTATACTTCTACTTCAAAATAGTTATCAGAACTGAAATTGTTTTTTTTTTTTTTTTTTTAAGATAAAACCAAGGAATTCTGGTGACATTGTTACCATTAAATTATTTTAGATTAAATGAACTGTCATTACTTTTTCACAATACTGTCCTGGTTTCAGCTGGGATAGAGTAAAATTTCTTTCTAGTAGCTGCTGTGTTTTGGATTTAGAATGTGAATAGTGTTAACAACACACTGGTTTAGTTGTTGCTGAGCAGTGCTTACACTACATCAAGGACTTTTCAGGTTCTCATACTGCTCTATTAGCAAGGAGGCTGGGGGTGCACAAGAACCTGACAGGGGATACAGCCAGGACAGCTGACCCCAGCTGGCCAAAGGCAAATTCCATACCATATGGAGTTGGCTGTGGGATGGCAGTGGCTGTTTGGGGACTAGCTGGGCATTGGTTAACAGGTGGTGAGCAATTGCTTTGGGCATCACATGTTTTGTATATTATTTTGTAATTATTATTATTTTATTTTCCTTTTCTCTCCTGTTGGACTGTCTTTATCTGAAGCCATTAATTTTACCTTCTTTCCCATTCTCTCCCACTCCCACTGGGAGTGAATGAATGACTGTGTGGTATTTAGGTGCCTGCTGGGTTAAACCACAACAAACAGAAATGTAAAAATAAGAATTAATACATCAAGAGACACATATTTTGATGCGATTGTAACAACATAAATTAAATATACTGGTAACACATAAATAATCTTATTTTCAGCTCCCGTCCTTATAGTATATATATTTTGTACACATACATGTGTATGTGTATAAACCATACTCTTTGCTTTACCAAAATACTATGCTTTTAATTTTAAAACCTAGCACAACTACAAAATTAGTAAAAATGACTGATTAAACTATTTCAAAATCAACTTATATATGCAGAACTACTTGGACCAAGTTCTCCGTATTTAAAACACGCTACATTGAAACAGATTAGAAACAGTTAAATACCTTCTTTCATTACCACAGAAAACAAAACCTGTGATTAAATTTGCAATCTAGAGATTACCTCTCTGGGAATCTATTATATCTTTAATACAATTCATATTGAAAACAGAATTCACTGTGTACCACTAGAACACACATTGTAATGCATACTCCTTTAAAAAAATCCCCAAAGCACATACACATAGGCATTTGAGAAGATCACAGCCCTGACAACTAAAAGTTAGCAGTCCATATATCCTTGAAATTTTGTTATTTTTTTAAAATTCTTATTTTTGATTCTGCTAATTAAACAAAAACAGTTGTCAATACTTTTTTAAAAAGTTTTTCAAAAACGGGCTATTTCTTTTCATGAGTGTATTGACTTTTTCCATTAATTACTATAACTAACGTTGTCATTTGATGGTGCAAACAGACTGAAGATCATAAATGCTCATGTATGATATTCTGAGCTGAACTGTAAAGTCAGATTTATCAGGCTATGAACAGCAAAAACACATTTTGAGTATTTATGTTATTGAGTCTATCTTTAATAATTCACGTTTGTAATGAAAGTCATGTTATTCATTTAGGTTCCTATGGAGACACAGAGAGACATACTCAGGTAGGAGTGGGGTCCAGTATATTGAGAAAGGAACGGATGGATCTGTTCTTGAGGAAACACTGAAAAAGTCAGTCTTGGGGAGGGGAAGAAGTAATGTACCTCTGAGATTTTTTTATACCCTCAAGACACATGGCCCTCTTCCAGATTTCAGTTAAGTAACATTCTTATTTCAAAATTCATGGATATATCCTATACATTTTGTCCAAAAGAGAAGGAGGCATAAATAATTTCCTTCTGTATCCCTTCATACCCTCTTTCATCAGCTCTTTTGCATCTAAATGGTTATGCTGCTTTCCTAAAGAGACAGGTTCAATCACCCTCTTTATCTCAAAGGATCTGGATCTGTCTCCTCCATTATAGTGCCCTGTCCATTAAGTTATGGGTATTTTGGAAATGTTTCAAAATCCCTTTTTAGAAATCACTTCATTTTGCATGGAACAGATAAATATTATTTGGCCCCAAAAGAAAAAGAGGAAATAAGATGCCATACATCAGAGAGGAACACCCACTAGTGGTCAGAGATCTGTTTCCCCTCATTCCCTTTGTTTCACAGATACATAGCATTTCATATTCAGTATTCACTTAACTTTACTGTCTTCAGTAAATTCGTGAGCTCAACCACAACAGTTTCCAAATGTGCAAATAGTATGCCACTGACAACAGCACTACTGAGAGAAGTTGTACGTTCATATCCAAACCTTACATCCCAAAATGTTCAAAAAGATTCAGTCCTGTGCGTGCATCTGTGATTAAAATGTTTCTTCACTGTTTTTTTTTTTTCCACAGTAAACATTTTGTGACACAAATCTAATGACCAAATTACCATATAAAAGTAAAACACTGTGGCAAAAGGCACTGATAGGTATCTTTTTCAACTGTATAGGAAGAAGCCAGACTTTAAAGAACTCCCTCATCCCAGATAATTTTTTTCCTTCAGGCCTTCGAAAATTCACATTAAAGGACAACGCAGAAAGTTTGCCACAGTTTTTTAAGAAAAAAAAAGATTAAAAATTTGATGACCAAACTGTGCTTAAAGAATACACCTTTTTGTTCTCTCTAAAACACTTTTCAAATATTGACTTAATCTGGAAAAGAAGTGTGTCTAAAATTAATTTGGCAAGACTGTCTCTTGACATGGACAAGACAACAGCAGAGCTGCTCTCAAATCCTTGACAAAGAAAGGATAATTATGAAATGCTTACGGATGTATCTGATCTGTTCAATGGCTATTTAAAATCTGTTTAAGTTCTTTTACTATGAAAAATGACTCTGATGTTCTTTCATTCTGGCAAAGGATGTGACATATTCAGCAAATGTTAGAGGCCACTGGGTAATTCTAAGGGACATATTAAACTCTCCAAAGGAGTTTAATGGTATCTTCCTTTGCTTGATCAGTTTCTTTCTATTCTCTAGTATAATCTCCTCAAATGTCAGGAATTTTTATATCCGCTTTGATACCCTGTATCAACCTGCTACATGGTTTTGCCATTGCTAGCAATGGGCCACAGGCATTGAAATGAATTTACAAGAACTCAGGACTAAGGCTTGGCAGGCTTATTTCCTCTTAACTTTTTTTTTTTTTAATCTACCTTGGTCACTTGGTTTAGATGTAACAGCAATTTTTCTAACTATTAGCTATGGGAAATTTATTTATCTTTGTATGGTACTACCACGGCTTTACAAGTCTACAGTGAAAAACAGGCCTGCTGTGACAGCACAAGCCTTAAGAAGTGCAGACAGCTGGTTCAGCGTAGAGGAACACAGCTCTGTGATGATGGGATGAGGCACGGGCACTAGAACCCAAGACCTCATGGCTATCAACTCACCAGCTGTCAGTTACAGAAGCTCAAACCTAGACCTGGACAAAGCTGGTTTTAGGCTAAACACAGGTAAAAGCCACCATATTAAGTAAAACCAGGTGTAATGTGACGCTGTAGACCAACAAAGATAACATAGGGTGTGAAAGTGTGTTGGCAGACAGGTAAAAATGACCCCGACTGGATTTTAGTGAAAGGAGGAAGAAACTATCAATAGCAGCATCACAGTGTATCCAGTGAAGGATGCCAGAGGCTGACAACTCACTGTAACATCCCTACCACCATGGGAATGAAACCACCAACCTTAAGATTGGGAAACACAGGTGAAGAGTGAGCACAATACCAGGCAAAGGAGTAGAAATTAAGCAGTGCACATATAACAGTTCTAACTCTGCCATTAGTACTGAAAATTTTTCTGCATAAAAGTGTTATTTCTTTTCCTGAAACTATTAAATCTGGACTAATGTTGGTGAGACTGCTAAGATTGCAAACATGCCATCAATAAATTCCTGTCTTTAAATACGTGTTTTCTCTTTACCCATAATCAAGATTGTGAGTGTTACATCTTGACAAAGAAATCGGAGTAGTACCTTTCAAGAACACACGTTTATTAAAATTGTCCTTTGTCCTTTATTCCTTGAAGCTGTGAATTCAGATGGTTTGGATCTAGACTTAAGGAGACTAAATTTTTGATGGCCCATTGCCACACACATAGAACGGGTTTGACTCCCTTGCACTGGGAGAAGATTTTTAAGAAGAGGCTGCATTGACTTAGACCTGCAGTGAATTTGTCCCACAAGATATATTTAAATTAATTCTGCTGGAATTTGTTTTAATGAACTATTCATAAAATATTATGAACAGCTTTCACAATTGCCTAGAATTTCTGCTGAAAAAATGTACATCAGTAGATTCAAAGCACTACCTGGACTCTCCCAGTCTGTCAATATCTGTCAGAATTATTGCCTAGAGGGATACCTAACAGGAAGAATGTAAAAACCTGTCTGCCAAGTGAGGAAGAATTTGTACTATTATTTTGTTTTTCTCTTTGTTCTTTTCCTTTCTATGTATGTTTATCTGACTGTGTTTTTGCAATAATTGCCATAGCAATAAAAACCAGATTATACACATGTTGATTCTAATGAAACTGTGAAGAGATCAAATTTTCATGCTATGCATTTCTGTTTCCTACTAAAAGAAACAAGGTATTAATGTCAAAATAAATGCTATTCCACTTAATAGACTAAAAGTCAAAACACATTCCTACACTTCAGCATCTCAGAATACAGCCTGTTAGGACAATATATTAAGATAAAAGTAATTGGAATAATTATCAAAATGTTTGTGGTTTAACCTGAGGCACCAGTACCCATTAAGATTTATGTAGCTAGAGTTCCACCCACCATACTTACCTACCTACTCTATGGCAATGTCAGATAACTGAGAGCCTGATCAAGACTGCACTGAAATAGTTATTTTAGGAAAAAGGTTTAAATCTTTTCAAGGTATAGTCTGTTGAAAACTGTACATGTATATATCTGCAATCATAGAATCATAGAATCATAGAATCATTAAGGTTGGAAAAGACCTCAAGGATCAAGTATAACCGTCAACCCACACCACCTAACTCACTAAACCATGTCCCTAAGCACCACATCTACACGTTTCTTGTACACTTCTAGGGATGGTGACTCCACCACTTCCCTGGGCAGCCTGTTCCAATGCCTGATCATTCTTTCAGTGAAGAATTTTTTTTTTAATATCTAGCCTAAACCTCCCCTGGAGCAACTTGAGGCCATTTCCTCTTGTCCTATCACTTGTTACTTTAGAGAAGAGGCCAGCACCCACCTCATTACAACCTCCTTTCACGTAGCTGTAGAGAGTGATAAGGTCTCCTCTCAGCCTCCTCTTCTCTAAACTAAACAACCCCAGCTCCCTCAGCCACTCCTCATAAGACCTGTGCTCCAGACCCTTCACCAGCTTCTTTGCCCTTCTCCGGACCTGCTCCAGTACCTCAATGTTCTTCTTGTGGTGAGGGGCCCAAAACTGAACACAGGATTCAGGGTGAAGCCTCACCAGTGCCAAGTACAGGGGCACAATCACTTCCCTAGTCCTGCTGGCCACACTATTGCTGATGCAGGCCAGGATGCCGTTGGCCTTCTTGGCCACCTGGGCACACTACTGGCTCATGTTCAGCCGGCTGTCAACCAGCACTCCAAGGTCCCTCTCTGCTGGGCAGCTTTCCAGCCACTCTTCCCCAAGCCTGTAGCGTTGCAGGGGGTTGTTGTGACCAAAGTGCAGGACCCGGCACTTGGCTTTATTGAACCTCATACAATTGGCATCAGCCCATCAGTCCAGCCTGTCCAGATCCCTCTGCAAAACCTCCCTACCCTCAAGGAGATCAATAAGACATAAATGATAAATACTGATCTTCCTCTCAAACTTCACAGACTGATAACTACAATTCCATTACAGATACTTGATCCTTTCTGCTCTATAAACTGATTTACTGATTTGTTTTCTTTGATACCTACTAGATACTGAGGTACAACAAAAGGAAGTACTATACTGCTTACCAAGGTGGATGATGATCCATCAGCTAAATCTTTTTTCTATATGAAAATAAAATTTCCTACAAATGTTTCTATACTTTTTTAGGAACTAAACCTTTGCACTGGAATACTAACATTCACATTTAAATGTGTGAAGATAAATACATTTTTTACCAGTAGATGAAGAGATCCCTGAATGCTACCCTGTGGTCTTGTCAACCTAAAACTGAGCATTAAATGAAACACTGTGGTTGGATAGCATTAACCCCATTTGCCATCAGATTAAGAAAAGAAATCCAAAAGGTCTCTTAAACAAAATAAGTAGAACCTGTATTTTCTTTCTTGATCTTGATGTTGTTAAGAAAAAATACTGATTGCAGTTATTTGCATACCTGACATCAGATATCCGTCCCTGCTTCATACAGCTGTGAAAGGCATTGTGGAATTCTGTTTGAAAGTGATGTAGGTAGCAAGCTTAAAAAATGTGGTTACATGTGTCTTTCAGAGCTACTCAAAACTTTTCAGAGTGGTTTTTTTTCTGTCTAGTTTCTCAGAAAATTATTAATATTGTCATAATGTTATATAACTGAATAATCTTTGTAGAAACAAGATGCATATTGTTGGTTAGAAAACCATTTTCCCTCAAATCCATGTTTCCAAATTTTTTTTCAAAAGCATATTCCCTCATGGTACATGAACGGTACTAAAGAAGATGACAATAGGGAACTCTGATATTCTCCACAGCTTTATCTTTTACTATAAAAAGGAAAGCAAACCCAAGGGATGCTGGGCTTGCAAAGGAAGCCTTCAAAATTCAAGTGATAAAGTGTTACCTAGAGAGACATTTGCCTGAGAAAGTAAAGGGCCAGATGCCATAATTCTGAGCTGTGAAGTGTCCTGTTTATTTCATGATGCAGACACTGAGAAAGAGAGTTTACAGTTTAGTGTTATTAACTATTTCAGTCATTCTCAAAATGAAAAAAAAAAAAGGAAAAAAAGTCTCGTATTAGGAAGATTATTTCACATAGTGTTTGTGTTGGGGGGGAGGTATGAAAAAGTAGAGGAGGGATGTGTGAAAATATATAAAGATGTATAAGCTTGCAACACAGCATGGTGGGGTTGCAGTAGGGGTTGTATTAGCTCCCCTAACTGTAAAGCAGAGATAATGATACTTCCTTTTTGACAAACTTTCAGATACGCAGATGGATTTCAGTAAGGGTGAGGTATGAGATAATAAGGAATAAAACTGACTAAATATTCCTCTACCCCAAGAATGATGGAAATAATTTTGAAAACAACTTTTGAAACTGTCTAAATTCAAACAAAAACAATAAAAAACCCAGCCCTTTCAATTAAAAATATAAACACATTAATGAGCCATCTAAATAACATCTGAGCAATCTCTTCTAGTGCCAGTTGTGGGTCATCCTTAGAAAGAGAACTTTTGCTGCTTATGTTATTAAAAAAAGATACCAACAAACAACTGTGTTTTCTGTGTCAATGCAATGTAACACAAGTGATAAAGACAACTGAGATGTCACACAGAGAGCCAAGGTGCTTGACTGTACTTAAAAATTAAATATTCAAATACATGTTTATTTATGTAATTATCTAGTTATCTTTATGAACATTATGTCTTAATCTATTTCTGTCAAATATCTTGAACTTCAGAAATGATCATTTTGCCATTTTTATGGTACTTCTTTTCATCTACTCTACTGAATTTCCCTCTGTTTCCTTCAGTCTCACTATTGTCTACTTTATGCACTGAGGATAAATATTAGGTCTGCAACACAAAGAATATTGATTCATAGTTTCAAAGAAACAGAGAGAACTGTCAGAAAGGACCTTTATCAAACCTTACAGACAGGAAAGAGACATTGCCAAGTACACATTGCACATAAAAATCTTATTTACATTTGATACAAAAAAGTCTATAACATATTGAAACAAATACAAGTAGAATTTCTTTTGCCTAAATTTAGATATCTGTCATGCAGTTGCCTACATGAAAACATTATCTCTAAGCTCCTATTATAGTCTCCGGAGATATAATCAATAGAGTTTGTGCAGTTTTTGATGCAATATATTTTACTAAATGCAGGTTGTCTATGATTAAGTGACATGAACAATCCGTATTTTCCATTGATTTTGCTAACTAGATTTCCACTGACTGGAGAAGAAGAATAGGCACTGAGGCTCATAGTATTTGTCTAAAGTTACACAAAATTAAACTCTCCCTATATATATACACATATAAAAATTATGGATGTATATACAAAAGAATGTTCAAGAACAGTGTGAGCTGGCGTAGCCATCCTAGGCTGGCTTACTCTGAGAAACAGATCTTGAAGACATCATGGTACATACTTCAGTATAGTATAGTAAGTAGAACACATTCCTAGGATTACCAGTGATCTTGTAATACAGTATAAAATTATTAAAGAGTAATTAGTTTCTTTGATTGGTAGAAGAAAGCTAAGATGAATACATCTATCCAAATGACTTGTCTTCATCCACTGTCCATTCTCATTTTAACATCCTGTTATTGATTTTGTTGATGTTTGACTAAGGTGTGAAAATACCTATAGAAGCAACAGCCTCACAAATCTAGCTTCTTGTCCACCATTTTGGCATGGTGTTTAGTTGCTAAAGTGATGGCACAAAAAACTGTTGAATATTAGTAGATAAATCTTGAATTTGTTCTTGTGCTGTGCAAAGTCAATGCAGTCTAGTATTATTATTTAATATAAATGAGATAATGGAAGAGCTAATAATGGTAAAGACAACAAAAATCATACTAAGCATTGGCATTTTTCATACATTCAGAAAATAAATGGGCAGATAGAAAAAGCTCATGACTGGTTTAATTTTTTTTATTTTTATTATTTTCATTATTTTTAGAAAATAGTAAATGTTGTGATCTTTTTACTTGCTTTCTGGGTATTCAGGCTTCAGTATTAGTGGTCTTCAGCTTTTCTCAGTAATCTTGGGGCTAGAAGTTTACCTTTAAAAATGAAAGCTGATCTTCTCAAACAGTGAAATTATTTCAGAACCTAAGGCTTTAGGAGATGTACTGACTTCTTTGTGATGAAGTAAAAATGTGAGGTTGGCAAAACAGATATAGATTTCAGATCTATGGGATTACAGTGGTTTAACTTGAATGTTTTAACTTTCTGATATGAGAACTGACACAGGTTCTTAGTCTCAGAGTCTTACAGAAAGATATGTTGTGCGGTGCTAAGCACTTCAGTGAGTAGAATTTGGTGATCTCTTCCCGGGACAGGAGTTCACAATGTTGGTCTTCATAGGCATCTTTTAAGGAAAAATCAGAAGACAATTTCAAAACAAGATGATTCTTCAGAATATTGCCAGGTTCTTTCAGAACAAGAGGGTGGAGGGTTTAATGTTTAATGTGGATGGTTTAAATTTTAATACCAAATTTACTCCTTTCAAGTTCTTTGACATTACATGGGCTTTTGATTTAGTGATACAGCAATGCACTTAAATCATAATGCATCTAAAAAGTACACTTAGCAGAGCATACCTGTTACAATATGAATGTGATTCTCGGCACTGGTCTCTGTAGTATGGTTACTGTCATGATGTTGGGTCTCCCCATCTCTGGGAAGGAATACATAGTTCGAAGCGAGATCAAGCCCATTGCTGTCTTTATGTTCTTTTTATTGATTGTTTGGTTTTTATACCTGATGATGTGCCACCTCCCATCCTCAGCTTGCTGAGCCAGGAAGACATTTGTACTCTCTTGATTAATTCAGGGTCAAACATTTACACTACTAAATCTTCCTATCTATTGATAAAGTTATTTACCTATGATAAAGGACATCTTCTAGTTCCCTTTGTGTTAAGCCTGTCTTTCTTTGCAGCAGTCACTCCACTCATTCTTCCCTGAGCTTCACGAGCACATTGCCCTTGCCCATCATCTCTGAGTTTTCTTCCATTGTAGGGTTGTAATTGATCGGTCACAAATAGCTATGGAATCCAATAGGGAACAGAAGAAATAAATGAATCACATCCTCCTCTTTTATGGATGGTGGCACCAGTCTGCACTCTCTATTATATAACCTTATCCTAAACTAGTAACTCATTGTAGTGGTGCTTTGAACACTATATAATATGTTTTGGTGAAAGTCATGAGACTTGCAAAAGCAGAGGTGCTTAAGTAGCCAGGTGATTTCTTTTTCAAAGCATTCTATTTGAGTAAAATACCTATGGTCTGCCTAAAGTGTGCTTATGCACTTTAATCACTTTGTGAATGTCAGTCTTACTGGCTTTTCTGAGAGTGTCACAACTTAACAGGTTTCTAAATCAGCAAGACATGTGAAATGAAACAAGTGAGTCTGCAAGTCTTCTACAAATTCTGGAAAGGTTAGCAAGCTCTGACACAAGACTTTTTGGGAACACAAGCTTCAAGAAAATAGTGTTTGAAATAGAATAAGATCAGATTTTCTAAGTAAGACATATTAATAAAATGTATTTGAAAACACTCTTCCATTTCCCCACTGTTTTCTTTGAGGACGAGTAATTTTCTTTGTTCCTTCTGTTTTACTCCAGCAAATTTCAGTGCTTAGTAGTGCCTAGGAATACCAGTTTAGTTCAGAAACTTGCTGTATTAAGCCTGGTAAGAAGAATGAGAGGGTGCTTGCCCTCAGAGGTTTCTGTCTGTCTGTGAAGTGAAATGAGGAATTACACTTGTTGGGTGGAACATTTTACTAATGCAGATAATTTTAATAGTAAAAATATAAATTATAAATTAATTCAATTTCCAGGTATACATTTATGTGTACTTACCGTACTTTTTAAATTCCAAAGTGTATTCTCGTACAAAATTGAGAGTTTTTAAAACATCATATGTAACTGTCGTATAAAATTCATTTCTGCAGAAGAGGGAGTCATTACTAATCCACTTAAGATCAAAAAAAGGTTTATCCATTGACTTTTCAACATATGTGTCTACTGGTTTCCTCTCCCAGCTCCTCTGAGAAATGTCATAGTTTCTCTTTTGATGTGTGTATTTAGGAATTATATAATGATACCACTCTGAGTAAAAGCTTTATTTCAAACTGACTATATTAAGTAAATTAATGAATAATAGCCAGTATTCATTTAGCAGGTGTGGTAAATACTACTAGCACCGTATTTTGTGTAAAAATTAATACCTATTGAAATAAGTTACAAATATACAGGAAAGGAAAATAAGAAGTTGTTTCTTTTTTTTTTTTTTTTTTTTTTTAAGCACAATCACTTGTCAGTAAGCTTCAGCAAAAATAATTGAGGATCTTGTTCTCTCTCTCCTCCCCAAAAAAGCAAAGATATTTTTCCTAACCAGTCCGAGAACTTTCACCTGTCTACAATTTGTTCCTATGCATTGCACAGAAGATTTGGAAGCTTAAATCCTTACTCAAGCAGGAACTTAACCAAGCTGGACAGTACTGAAATATCAAGGAAGTGGAGCAAATGGCAAGCTGACATAGAGACAAGCTAGCTGCACTTGTTTATTCGTTTGGGATGTCCAGTGTGCTAATTGTCTAATATTTTGCTGAGGATTCAAGAAACTTAGTTGAATATTATCACTCACTCTGGTGCTGTGCAGAATTTGACTTCAGACTGAGTGCTCTATTTTCCATGTAGAGGGGTACCCCTCACAGAGTACTTTTTCAGTGTGTCTTTTCTTAACATAAATAATTAAAAAGTTACAGAATGGGAAAAAAAATGACTCATCATCTCACTGCTCAGGGAACCTATATGAAATGTGAGGTCAATTCTCTCCTCCAATAAATTTTGTAAAATCTTGTCTACGTGCATTTTTCTTCTGCCCAAATCCCACAATATCTTTGTAAGTAAAGCTAGGCAGTTTTCAGGTACTCTATTTCAGCATTCATGTTAGTCACATTTTAGGTTTAGGAAGAATTTTACCCTCCTTTCCAGATTAGCCTTGTGGAGGAAAGGTATTTCATTTTTTGTTTAGCAGTGAAGGGAGTCTGGGATGTGGGGTTTGAAAACTTTACTGTACCAGTGTAACAATTACCCAGTGTAGGCAATCATCCAAGAGTGTTAATTCCTCTGTGTCGAGGACTAGCTCTGTCTTCCTGCTGTTTGGTATATAGAGGTGATGTCTATAATTTGGGACATGTAAGATCCTCTTACAGTTCTGTCCATTTGGCTACTATTCATGGGGTCAGGATAGGGTCAGGAACCACAGAGCAAATATGCCAGCCACAGAGCTGGAGGAATCCCATGTTTCCTCAGTATAAGTTCTCTACAGTAAAGGAGAGAAAAACCTGAGGATACAGCAGCACTTGCAGGGGGAATGGGATTGTGGTTTTCCTGTACTTGATGGACAAAAACTAAGAGTAAAGAGGTGCTATCAAATAGTATGATTAAAATTTCTAGCTGTCAAATAGCATGATTAAAAAGCACATATTCTGTTCTGGATAAATGACTGACAGATAAAACATCATTGCCACCTAATAAAGTGAGAGTTTAGTTAACTTATCAGCTATCACTATCTTAGCTTTCATTTTGTGGCATTCACAACAATGTGAATGATGTGCACAGGGAGAAATGAAATCCAACCATATCAGCTATACACCTTCTGACTCTGCAGTTGTGATAGAAATAAATGTGTTAAGAGATTATTTTAGAGTCAATGAAGTCAGCAGGTTTTTTCGCGATGTACTTAAGAGAGAGTTCTGTTGAGCAAGGTGCCATTAAGACACATTTACTCTGAAATAAATGATCCAATTTATTTTTTACTTCACTTAATATGCTTAGAAAATTGTATGGAACCCTTGAACAACCATCCTGCACTATCTCTTACAATCTGTACAAAAAATGGTAATTTCAGAAGATGAAAAAAATATGTAAACATATTTCGCTGCCATAATGTACATAGTAGAAAGCCTTATGTCAAGGTATTTCCTAACAGGACAATAAACCCATACACTTGTGATCCTCATTCCTGAAAACTCTTTATCCAACCAACAGTAAAAACAAGAAACATAGAACCACGGAATCATTTAGGTTTGAAAAGACCTTTAAGATCATTGATCCTAACACTGCCAAGTCCACCACTAAACCATGTCCCTAAGTGCCACATCTACACGTCTTTTAAATACCTCCAGAGATGGTGATTGACCTACCTCCCTCAGCAGCCTGTTCCAGTGCTTGATAACCCCTTCAGTGAATAATTTTTTCCTAATATCCAATATAAACCTCCTCAGTGCAACTTGAGGCCATTTCCTCTTGTCCCGAATGTCTCATGCCTCACTGGATCCAATATTGACATTCAGAAGCTACAAGGTGCTACAAGGTGCTGCCGCTGTTATGGACTCAGACGCAGACCAATATGATCAAGCTGTAGTTGTTTATTATGCCTCAATTACACACTTTTATGCAGAGCTCTTGCAGATTTGGCAGCTACTAATTGGATACAATGATTTTAAAATACTAAAAACAAAGTTACTATTGGCTAACTTTAGTCCTGGGAAAGGGACCTTCAGACATGCTGATTATTTACCTTCAGTTCCTCCTTATCTCACTTACATTCTGCATAATTGCCTACATTCTCATTCCTTACTGATGTTTTTTTTTTTCTCCTTTAGTACAAATCAACTATGTGACCATTTTCTTCTAAAAAGGTTCCCACAAGGTGCTTTTCCTTGTAAGTTGTTATTGTTAATACAATTACCATGATTTTCAGTTGTGAAAGAAAAAAAAAAAAATCAGAGAAAATAAAGTATACATAGTGTAATGAAATATCACCCCAAAATAATAATCAATGTGGCACCCAAAAGAAGAAGGTGACTGATTACAAGAGGTCTTTTTGCCTTACAATTGTGAGAATACAGTTCTTCAGAGGCACTTTTTCAAAGGGCAGCCCTTTAACAGTGTAAATTTTTGGTCTTTTTGATGCAGTCATTAATACAGAGATTCAAGTCATTTAACACAAAGTAAAAGACATCATAGAATCTTTAGTAACAAAATCATAACAAGCCAGTGAAAACAAATTTTTAACATACTACAGTGAAATAAAGGCTGAGGAAGAAAAATTTAGAGGCAGAACGAGAACAAAAGGAGATATAAAGCAATCTGATATTTGCAACAGCTCTATTTCAAGCATGAAGTTCTCACTAGGACAGAAATGTTGTTCAACAGTGTTGGAAATGAAGAAGCACATAAATGTTGGATGCACTAAAAATCGAAAGTACATTACAAGTTGCATTTCATCTGAACTGCATGGGCAGTGATGTAGAAGACATGTGATTCACTGACTTACAATAAGAAGTGTCAGAGATTAAGATGTCCTTGAAAATGTCCTTAGTATTCCAGCTAACCTTTTCTCTCTAGGAAATAATATGTTTTATGAAACATTTGTCTTCAGGCAAGGCAGACAAAAGGAGGTGAAACACTGACCAACTTTCCTGCCAGATCATACCAATTGGCATGCACATGGGAGTGTATTGAGCCGGATCCTTCAATCAAAATGTAAATCATGTGTCATTACTTATTATCCAGGCTCTGAGCAAGCTCTCTGCAAGCTAGAACTCATGGCTGGCAGATTTTTGAACACTAAATAAGGAGTGGTACCAGCAGAGATATAGACTCAACACAGGAAAAATAATGTGCAATTTATTAACATAACAAAGGGAAACAAGACCATATATCCAGAAAGTCAAGCCTCAAGAAATAGTATGGATTTTTAGATACTTACAGAAGTGTCGGAAATCGAAATCAGAGGAGTATAGAAGAGATGCCGCGGAAAATTTGAAAAAATTCAAGCAATTTAATCAAGGAGTATGGTAGTAAATTATATAGATTCAGAGGAAAGAAAATACATTCTGAAAATCTCTCTGATATGCAGACATAAATGTAGAAAGTAAAAGATAAAAGTGAGGAGAAATACTCAAGAAATACCCATGTTATTTGGAATATGATTTTGCAAAAGAAGACTCCACGAAAAATAACTGAAAAAAAAAAAAAAAAGAAGAACAAAAAATGCAGAAGCTGGAATATCTTACAAGGAAGCAGCTTTAAGATTTCAAGAAACTTGAGACTGAAAACAAGCAGGATGCACAAGAGCAAATGGAAGGATATATAATAAAAGAAGAACATAAAGGTCAGGCCGATCACAGTGTAAGAAAAATAGATCAGGAAATAAAACACATAAGACACTGCTGGTAGAAATCTGAATATCCATTGATAGCAGAGACAAGGAGATAAACAGAGCCTAACCTGCAATTCTGAATGTTTCAAGGATTTCAGAAAAGAAGACAAGGCGATTTGTAAGGAAGAGGGAAAAATGCAAAAAGTTGACTGAATTCAGGAAGGTTAAAAAATAAAAATTTGTTTAACTGTTAACAGTTCACTAGAATTATTAAAATCGAACCGTGATCTTATTTCAGAGAACAAGGAAGCTGGGCAGCTGGGAGAGGACGTGATTTCTTTCTCTGAAGAATACCTCAGTGCTGAGTAACAAAGCTGTTCCCGTAATTAGCACAGTAAGAGTGACTAATATTTATTTAATATGAAATTTACAGATTCATGACACAGAACAAAATATGATAACATAATGATATTGTTTTATAAGTCAGGCATTCACATCAGCAAAAAAAAAAAAAAGCCTTTATGTCATTTGTGTCATCTTACTTTCCATGCCAGAGGCCTGAAGGCACCACCAAACCTTACAGGCCCTGCTCGGCCTCCCTGGAGCCTCCGCAGAGCCTCCCCAAACTCTGCCCAGGGCCCAGGACCCCATATCAGCCCACCAGGACTGTTAGTTCTTGCTCCAGCAATGCTTCAGCAGGGCTGAGCTCCAGCTCTCCATAGCCTTCCCTGGCCATGGGCACGGCCAGGCCAAGCCAGGCCTGCCTGCAGGCCCATGCCCCAGCCCAGTCTTGGCCTGTGCTCAGCCTTATTTGCTAGCCTATTAGCCTCTCCCAACCTCAGCTGGTGTAAAGGGCTGTTGTTTGGTTTGTAATGACTACCTAGGTTTGTCAGATCTTTAGCATATATTGTATTTGTAGAGCTTCAGCAAGTCAGTTGGATTAGGCAATAGTAACTTGACCACTAACCAGCTGTTAAAAACACATAAAACAGCTAAAATCCTGTCAAGGAAGTTCCACAGAAGTCTTGAAACTGTCAGATCAATGACAAGCCTATGGCTTTTTTTTTAGTAATGGCAAAAATAATATTTAGTAGTCTATGTTGCAGTCACAAAATTACAAAAATTATGGCTCAAACTTCTAAAAAAATAAGTCTGTACTATAATTGATAATTTTTTTAAGAATCGATTTTCATGGTCAAATGTTTTATATGGCTGGTCTCTTGATTTTTTTTTTTTTTTCTAATCTAACATCCACCTGTTGTGTATCTCTTAGAACAATGTGTAGTGGAAAGTTATTTTTCTATTAGTGTGGGAATTCCCTTAAATTAGTAATGAGAATGTCACTGGACAGGACATTCAGAAGAAGTATATTAATGAAACTGAAAAATGTAACATGGAGCATGTAGTCCTGTGAGCTCTAACACCTTTATTCTGTTAAAATATTGTCTCTTTAACAATGTAAACTGTGATTTTTTATTATATCTTTAACTATATATACTGTGGTTTTTGAGAGGCTTTGTGACAGGGTCTCCTGTTTCCTGGAAACAAAGCAAAACTTCTCACATATTACTACAATCTCAAACATGTCCTTAACCAGGAGCTAAGGGTTTTCCTCCCTTTCTAAAATGTCCCTTGCAGAGTGGCTCCAAACATCTGCATCAGGTGAACTGAGGTGACACCATCAGCCAGCCTGGCAGCTCTACGAAGAATGTCAGGTATCTTTAGGTCACTATTAGCCCACAGAGGTACTTTTGTGCAAAATCGAAAAGACCAGTTTTGTGGTCTTAGACTTGGAGAGAAAGTGATTGCAGGTGGGTATTCTATAAGACCGATTTACTTTGAAGTGAAGGGCAAGGAGCAGTTAGCCATAGCTGCTTAGCTTTTGTGACAAGACATTTGCATTCATATTAAAAAAGATAACCATAACATTCTCCTATCTCATAGGAAGCTAAAAGTAGCTATGTTGAAAAACCTGAACAGAATCCTCATTGAAAACAGAGACAAAAACTTCCTCTCAAAAAAAAAACAAAGAACAAAGACTTAAAAAAGCCAGAATTAATAGAATGTGAGTGTAGAGAAACACCCGAGTCGGGCACATGCTTTTTTTCTTTAATCTTCCTAAAATACTCTGTGTTTCACTCTGCCAGTTGTGGGGCCTGATGTTATGGCTAACTTTATTTAACAATGAAGTTAAGTACATGTTCAAAAGACTTGTTCTATTTGCATAAATAATCAAAATGTCTTTTGCTTTAAAAGGTCATATGGCTAGACTTAAATCATAGAAATTAGGCGCTTAATTCAATGAAGTAGTTTGGAAAACCTAACTTGTGGTTTGTCCTTAGGTTTAGAGACCATCTGCAAAAACATGTCTTCTGTGGTGTTATGCTCTTCAGAATTATGTCTCAGTATAGCATCCTTAAAAACGAAGTTTGCTGAGTTTTATAAAGTGAGTGTGACTTTCAGTTTGAAATAAATGTTCAGACCTGTAGCAAGGATGAATGCCTGTGTGATGTGATGAATAGGAGTAAAACTACCTAATACTGCTTTGGGCAGGAAATAGTAATACATAATCTCTTCATGTTTCTTCCAACCTGAATTATCCTATGATCCTGTGACATAAAATAAGAAGTTGGGGCAGAGATTTATGGTGACAGTGGAATGCTGGAGATGCAAAGGATGAAGGCAAGATGTGGCTCAGCCATCAAAATGTCTCGCTTGAGCTCTGAATCTCTTAACTCATTTAGCAAGATAAGAGGTATGGTGAACACGCAAAAGCTCTTATGCTCTAGCGTACGCTCGTGTGTAATTTCAGGATGTAGCAAACCTTAAGAATAGCACTCAAAACTGACAAGGGTTTGTATGGCTGCTTAGTATCTTCTTTAGAGTGAGCTGCATAGGATTTTTTTTTCTTTCCTATTTAAAGAGACAGATTCTGAACACTGAAAGTTAGTCTCCAGGCAACCATCCAACTCTTCAGTGTCTGGCTAGACACCACTTGAATAATCTCTCTATATGTAGCAGTTAATAAATGACTGTCTGATGCAAGACACAGATTGAAATTACAGCAATGAAAGAGGGACAGATTTTCTGGTTGAAACTAAATGGCTTCCATCTTGACCTGTTTTAACATTATCCAGTGCAATATATGCAGATGAAAAAACATGGTGGAAACAGACTTACATGGTTTTGTGTTTACAATTTCATATGCAAAAACTTACCAAGAATCACATGCGTATATATATGTATATATGTATATCATCTGCATAAGAGGTAAATATACACATATGTGTATACATCCATGCATAGCTACAGATACAGTTCTGTAGTTAA
>NW_010132922.1:7003-27435 GCF_000699245.1 Pterocles gutturalis | reverse complement strand
TCGGAAGAGTAGAATATAACTTATGGCAGTAAAATTCCATTGTATAACTTTGGCATTTGTTTTTCACCTACTGCATCAGAAAGATTGTGAAACTAGTCCAGCAGACAATTTAATCATTTTATCCTTTGAAAAAAACTACTTATTATAAACCTTTCAAAGTGTGCTCATAACCACTACTTATTTATGTGGTGTTTTTTCACAGTATTCTCATGTACAATACAATTCTGGTTCAGAAGCAGAGAAATGCTAATAGAGCAGTCCTAGCTTTCAGTCAAAATTTGTCCATTCAAGAATGTCTAGGTTTAATTTTCATATGTTAAAAGCTGTTTTGTAGCTGTTTGCAACCTTTATTCTATTTTAGCTATTTATTTTTATTAATTTCGTAATTTTTATGTGCACAATGTAGTTGAAATTTTTAATCTGAAATTAGGGTACGAATGGTTAAAAAACATCATATTCCCAATATGTTACTTATTTGTCGATAAAATAATGGTCACACAAAAGAATTATGTTTGGTTTCTTAAACACTGTCTGATTATCTCTTTTACTTTGTAATTTTGTTTCACATGAAGTGACGTCAAGAAAGCATAGTTTCCTTCAGTATTTTTTGTTTTTATATATATATATATCATACCACTAAGATATCTAAGAATCCTTTTATATTGTTTTATATGATGAGTAGCAAACATTATTGTAGAAATATATCTCTGCAGAATTAGTTGTAAAAACAATAATGTGCCATACTACTCGAGCAAAACACACCTGGGAGAAGTGATTTACTTGGTCTTTTCCTGTTTATGCTAAATTACAGTATAGGGACTTTAACTTTGCTTTCACATCAGAGTTCAGAACAAACACATGTTAATGTTATTGAACTACAGTGCAGCCTGGTTCCCATGCAGGAGGTGGCATTGGTTCATCTAAAATATTCTGTTGATGTCCAACAACACAAAAGATAATTTTGTCACCTGACATCTTTTTTTCTGGTGCACTTCCTATAATAATAAGCAACATATCATGTCAGTTCTGACTCCCTGGCACAATTATATTTTTTTTCCTATGTCTTTAATATGTACAGGAAAGGTTACTAAAACCTTAAAAATGGCTGAAGATTCAAGATAAGTTCCAACAGAAAGCAAGATAACTGTAATTCTGCTGTTGAGCCTATCAGCAAAAAGATAAACAGGCATGATTTTACTCAAGTATTAAACACAGTGGAACTGCCTAAGTCATGAAGTAAAGGTATAATGTGAGATTTTGCAGCGCTGCTTTATTTTTTTTTCCTAGAATTTATTATGAAAGAAAAGTTCTCCATACAGTTCATTGACACGATATGTCAATCCTTTGAAGACTTTTCCTTCACAAAATATGCTCTGAGCCCTTTACTTTGTCTTCTGATCTATCAGGGTTTGATGTCACGAGGAAGTAGTTTTCCTCCAAAGTTATGACCACATGTGTTCCCCTACATTGGAGTAACTTAGTGTTAGACTGTAGTTTATGCTGTCAAAACTTGTGTGTGTGAGCAGATGCCAGATTTCCACTGAGTTGATGCATAAAGGGAAAGTGCTAGAGCTCGAACTGTCAACACCTCTATTTGTGAGCAGATGCCAGGTCTCGACAGAGTTACAACACAATGGAAAAATACTTCAACTGTCAACACTCTATATGGTAGCAGATGCTGGGTTTTGGCAGAGTTAAAAGTAAGAGAGGAATATAGTGTTAGCACCCAGCTTGCAAGGAAAGTCTGCGTTTTGCCAGAATTTATATCAAGGAATGATGCTGCGTAGGATCTCTCCACTGACCATTGCCTCAGCTGAAACATTGAGAGTAGATGCCAGGAGTGAATAAGTACTTGGCACCCTCCTCTAAAAATGTAAATCAATGTAAATTGGGACAACAACAAAAACAAAACAAACAAAGAGACAAATAGTTGTCTGTTTTCCTACTGTTGAGTCTAATTTGTGGTAGCAAGGGGTTGTTAAACAATCAACATGTATCATTGCGGCTTGTAATGGTGAGAGAGGATATGCTTAAGTTAAAGGGCTAAAAGACAAAAACCTCCACAATTATGTACGAGGGTGTCAGGAACTGTTAATTTCAACCACTTAAAAAACTATAACCAAAAGCATCAGAAAACTGTTTTTGTTGAAATATGATGTTATAAAAGTGTAACTTAACAAAGTTCAATGGCAAGGTTCATTGTTACTTTACAAAGAATATAACTATTCAAAACTACCAAGACAGACTCAAACTTACGAAGACAGAATCAAAGCTACAAATGCAGATTCTTACTACACTATAATACAAGATTATGTGCAATACCAGTCACTTACGAAAGATTTGCAGTTTGTAAGAGGTGTTTCTGCCTCAATGAGCAACCTTGAGAGCTGTCCCAGCTCAGGGGACATCACCATGCAGCCAGCTACCTAGCAGCAAGAGGTCAAAGAAGGTCTACTTAGGCTGTCGTATTTATGGAATAAAGTGGTTGGCTTATAGTCAAGTTACATGTGATGGGAAATGTGTGCACGAGACTCCTTGTACCCACAGCTTTCTTTGTTCCTTGATACATGAGTCTTGGAAAAGCTAGCTACTATTCACATGTCAGTTGCATATGTGTTCCAAGCGCATATGCATCGATGCTCACTGTCTTACTCTGTTCCTTTGTGGGTTTTCAGAGAACAGATTGGAACTAGATAAATTCTCGTCCCAGTTACAGCTTAGGCCTTTCCCTCCTTTGGAGCTGCTACCAAAATACTGCTAGTTTAATTAAGAAGTTGAGTGCATCTGTTAGAAGGACAATGTTTTGTCCTTTAACACTTGCTTCTCCAATTAACTTTACATCCTTGTGTGTAGCTGAAACTACATATTTTGGGAATATCTATGCTGTTAAACAATAAAAGGATTTTTGTGTACTTTGATTTAGAAAGAAATATAAGAGTAGTATTTTGAAGAAGTCCATTACAAGTGATAAACTGAGGAAAATTTTGATGTGCTGTTTGAGACCTGTGTGAGACGACACAGGCAGGGCACAGGAACAACTGCGAATCATGGGTGAAATGCAAAGAGTAGATTTATTTACATTACCTTGCAAACCAGGGGAAAACTCCGCAATAGTACTCAGGCAGGCTCATGTGCTGGGGTAAGGACAGGACCAACGGAGCTCAGTCCTTGCAAGAGAAGAATCTCTCTGTGCCACCTGGTAAACTGAGGCAAAAGCTGCAGCTGCACTCAGACAGGCACACGCACGCAGAGGAAATAGGACCGGTGGAGCTCGGTCCCTGCAAAAGAGCAGAGTGGGAGTGGAAAGAAAGAATGCTCAAGCCTGCTGCTTTCGCCTGCATTTCAAGGATTTCTTGCAGGAGTTGCTTTCCACTGTGCTTTGATCTTTCCCACGGCAGGCCAGGCACAGGCCTGTGTTATCTGAGCACAGAGGTTCTGCTTGCCAAGCACACAAAGACGAGAAAACAATGAGCATGATGCATGTGTTTTCTGACACCTCAACTCTTTGGTCTCTTGAGTGTTACAAGTCTACGTCCTCATCCGATCTTGCGGTATTTTCCCCCTGCCTTCTGTGTAACTACATCCATACAAAGATTCTCAAGAAATAGAAATTGTTAATGTTATTAGTTTTTCTATATATACTTACTACTTACAGATTTAAATGCACTTTTCTAGAAGAAGGTTATACTTTTTTTTTTTTTCTGCAGGTACAAAGTAGGGCTCAGAAACTCAGACATGACAGCATTTAAAATCTGATATGCATTCTTTTCCTGTAGGACTGAACTCAGTGATGTATTGGGAATTTCAGCTATTGGTTAGATCTTCCATTATAATTAATCTTTTTCTGTTGTCGAGGTAGGTAAGATTTGAATAAGCAATGAAGAGTACCATTTGTAGAGATGAATCCCCAGGACTGGCTCAGGAGAACCAGATTCTTCCATTTTTGACACATGGTAAGTGCTGATAGAAGTAAGTGGTAACTCTGGATGGTATCTCTGGAACAGAGTTTGTTGAATATCCACCAGCCACTAACATAATTCAAAGTGGCCAGTGACTTAGGAAATTGAAGAATGAATAATCTCTTCTTGTTCACTGTATATAGGAAACAGGTGAACATGGCATTACTGAAATGAAAAGTGGGTAAACCTGTGTTTATTCCCAAGTACACCGGTTATGTCAATATGTCTTTTGCCAGAGTCAGGTTAGAGCATAATCAGGAAACTTTAACTGAATACTCTACTGTATAATTTCACTTATTATTTGCTGACCTTAGGCAAATGGAGCCAGAATAGTGTAACTCTTCAGTCACTCGTAACTTTGTAAAAATGTCACCTGTCAGTCTCATATTGTCAAAATTTATCTATTCATGAGTAAACAAGGAGATATGCTTTTCATTTTACTAAAGAATAGTGAAAAATGAAATGTTATATAACTTTCTGGGACTTTCTTTTTAAGTAATAGCTAATTAGTATAATCAAGCTATTCAGGATGAGAATGCCAAAGGTAATAGATCAGAAAAAAAGTATTGTAAAAAAGAGAGAAATCTGTGTCAGAACTGCAATAACAGATAATTTTTATTTTTTTTTAAAGATATATAACCTGCTTTATTTCCTGTATTGCATGATATTCAACCTAAAAGTCTCAAGGACCACCTAGAAAAACTTTCTTCTGGTGTATAATCCAAGATTTAACAGAATTATAGACTTATTAAAAATTAGAGATTGCTAAAGCTTGTTCTTTAGCTGAGAAAGAGTATTTTTCCATGAAACTACTTACCAATAGAACACCTTGGACTGGAAAACAGAACCACAGAACATAACCATAGTTCCTACTCAGAAAATGATTAATATACATACCGAAAATGATCAGTTTTCCTTCATTTTCAGTCTGTATTAGAGGGCAACAGTTTCTTTAAGCATGATCTTTCTGTATTGCTAAAAATACTATACTTCGGTAGATGGACTCTTCGATGTTCAGTGGCTTAAGTGGATATTGTTTTTCTTTCAGATACACAAAGTAAATTACAATGAAAGTGTGCTTCCTTTAAAACATATACTGTTCAATACAGCAAATAGGATAAAATTATAGCTTGTCGTAAAACACAATACACCAAACAAAAAATGGTAAAACATTATCTAATTTAAGGCTCAAGGCCTCACTTAAAGCAATGAAATTATGGATGCTTCTGTTGATATTGATGCCTTTAGATACAGACTATCAAAAATTATTATTTAATGAATCTCTCCACTAATGCAAGATTTCTTGTGAAAAATAATACTCTGCATTTTTCTGTGTACTGAGTTTTTAGTAGTATACACTTTCTGTATTACCCTCCTGTAAACACAATAAATTGTTTCAGAATAAGTTACACGTGCTTGTAGTTTGGGCAGGACTGTGGAGGGAAGGAAAACAGACCCTATTTTCAGATCGTAATGTGTTTCTTAATAATCTGACACAGGTGACAGGAATTCCTTTTCTGAAACAACATATTTTTAACTGACTATTAATTTCTATGTCTGGAGGGTTAAAACACATATTTTATCAATGGAAACAACATAGCCACCACCCACCCCCACCACCCAAGAGACATCAACCTTGGGTCCTCCTTAACTAGCTAAGGATTTCCTGGGCATTCTGAAACATTTGCCTTTGTTTTCATACCGTATCAGGATGTTGCAGATAGCACTTACACATATTATTTCAATTATATGTATGCAAAACATATAATTTTAAAAAATTCTTATTATTTTCTGTTTTCATGTTATCCTAGAGTTAATGAAAATAGTCGTGTACTGTAGTTCTGTTTTAAAAGAGCATATACTTGAAATTTCATGCATATAAATATAGTATGCATGACAATTTCCTGCAGACCTGATGACTTTTCCCGTTATTCAACATAGAACTAAACCACTCACAGGACAGTAAAGAATTATTTTTATCTATTTGTAATGGTCTTCTTGAAAATATTGTGCAGGTGATGATTGGATAAGGTCCTGCCAGAGTACTCAGAGAATAGATCTTGCTTCAGTTGTGCAAATAAGAAAACTGGCTTAGTAGGAGGATCAATATGATTCTGCTTTGCAAAGTATATAAGAAAAATTTGGAGAATCTATGTAGCTCACATATATTAGCTTGCAGTCTTGTAGATCTACTTTATGAGACACACTAGGTGACAACATATACATTTGACAATGTTTAGATTTGGTGGACCAGATGCTCAGCTGTGAAGAGAAGTGACTTGAACTATTTTATCTGTTGAAATATTTTATCTCTTCAACTGATGTAAATAAATGCTGTTACCACCGAAGGCTGAGTATTCTCACTTCTGAAAAAAGCAGGTTCTAAATGGACACTCTGGTTAGATATATTCAACAAATGAATAATCACTTGTTAAAAATTCAGTTACATTATTTATCCACACTATAACAAAAGCAGAGAAACTTGAGAACTTTCAACCAGCTCAGGGTACTGGATGTACTCCAGATGAATAATACACTTCTAGCTGTACTATTGAGAAGCTGGCCTCTGCTTCAATCAGATCTTTTCTAGGTGCAGCTCTACTATAAAAAATGAAAATTTAAGATACACCTAAAGTATTCCATATACTAAGCCAGCCAGATAGCAAAATATTCAGACACTTAATACTTCCCAGTATAGCAATTTTCCTTTGCATACAATAAAGTGCTTGTCCAAATACTCAACATAATTTGATAATCAACCATACTACAAACATTTGAACTTTTATTACCCCACTCATAGAATTCTGTGAATTAATCTGTGTTGAATCACCTACATGACATTTATAAAGGTTTAACAGATTACATGCAAAGATTATCAAGGTACAACATAGCCAACAGGTCAAAATCTAATCTAATTAAAAGTTAATGTAAAGTTATGCAGAAATGCAAGGTTAGCATTAGAAATTGCCTTGCTTTACAGTATGTGAGGGGAAGAGAAAATAAAAAAAAACCAAATTGTAAAAAACCCACATAACCTTATCTACAAAGTTTCAGACAAATGTTTGCCAAGCACAGTTTGGTGGATAATTAACAGTCTGTGTTAGAGAAAAAATAAGAGTATTTCTATGCTGTGTGTAGATGATACTTCACACTATTTGCTTTCTGAGGAATCTAATTAATCTTCACTGAATTCCTGTGAAGTAAAACAACATTATTATCACCATATGATAGATAAAGGAAAGGATAGATGACAGGCCAGGTATCACTAGCTGACAGGTGATTTAGTCAACGTCACAGAGTAATTTTGCAGTGAACCAGTACCTGAAACCACATGACTAATTTCTGGACTTTTGAATTCTAAACAGTTGTCTGTGGCAAAAACAACTTTATTTCAAAGCTGTGGTGGAGACTGTTGCTGTTGCATTTCTCCAAATCATATTTTCAGTTCTATTTCAAATTACTTCTCTTCCCTCTGTGCTTTTGGCTACCACTGAATTTCACTGGTAGATTTAAAGAAAAAAAAAATTTTTTCTGCTGTGAAATAAAACATAATGATGCAGATGGGTAACAGATTAACACAACAGGTACAGTTTCAAGACAACTATTTTCATGATCCTAACTATATCAGACAAGTCTGCAGTTCACCTTTAGGCTTCTCTGCTGTCATTCATTTTTCTAGGCTATGTTGCTATATAATGCTCCTAAAACCATATAGGCCTGGATCAGGTTGATATTAATTGAATTTATAAAGCTAAATTAGTGCAGACTGATGTAAAAAATCCCACTGAAAGTGTATCTGTATAACCAGAACAGACAAGATATGGCTCTTTTTAAAGCTATAGAAGTTCACTTGATAAAGAAAAAGAACAAAATACAATGCACCCTCTCATTTCAATTTGATCACTCCTGTGGTTTACAACAAAATCTCACTAAAGTGAGAAGCTTCACTTCAGTTGCATCTTATATTACTTAAGAACTTGAGTAGGCTATTTGAAAAGCTGCAGAAGAGACACTTCCAGTTTTCTCATTTTTAGCCACAGAGACATGTGAAGACTGCACAAACCAGCCCTAACAGTCAATGGGATATGCATATAAACCACTGCATGGGATTTATGTTAAAATTTCTGTATTTCTGTAGTGGTTATTGTTAATTTTCTTCCGCTGTGCTTCAGATGGTCACAGCAGAAAACACCACACCTCTGACAAATTTACTTGCATACTACTGATTTTCCATCATGATTTTTTGTCAGCTAAATAATGAGACCTGACTGTGAAGTTCTATGTTCTTGAAACACACTGCAAGTGTAAGATAAAAAGTTTTCACCATAATGTACCCTGCTAACTTATGATAGTACTTGTAAAGATCATTCTCTAATTTCTTGCAGTAAGTTGCAAAAAAGTGAATGAAATCTTCTGGCCCTAAATCAGTGAAAAAAATCTGAGACCAACACAAAATCTAAACTTTTGAGTATCTCATGATACTTTCAGTTGAAAAATATTCAGTTGTTTACCAGTAGCTAAGTGTATACCCCATATCTGTCTTGTGTCAGGTCAAGCCTCGTGTCATTGCTTGCCTGCCAGGACTGCAGATGATAAGGTTTTAGTCTCAGCTCTGAATAGCCATCAATACTTTCTCCCTGATAAAGCTGGACACAAATTTAATGACACTGTTTTTCCCCTCCTTTTTGTTCTAACTGATATCAAACAGTAATCTCAGTAGAAATTATTATTGGTATCTATGTTCCTGCAACAGAATGAATCATGGTTCAGGTGACTGGCATTTCTTCAGTGAAATGGACTGTTTATTGTTCATATCTGGCTACTTAAATGTTTTCCTCTCACAAGAACAAGGGTATTCCTGATTAAATTGCCATATAGTACGTTAAAAATAAACATAAGAAGGGTGGATTTTTTGTTGGTGGTGATGTGGAGGTTTTTCTTTCAAAGTATTGATTTAAATTTCGGAAACCTTAAGCACAAACGTATTTCAAAAGATTTTCAAGAAACTCAGGGAGGATATATCCATCCCTGGCTGAAATATCAAAGCCTGAATGCAATTTATAAATCAAAAAGATCTAAAATTACTATTTGCCAGCCTTGTTCTTATACTTTTCTCTCAATGTCCACTACTAATGTCTCTCAGAAAAGATTTGGTCAGATACTCACACTTTGGTGCAACTCAAAAGTTTGAATCTTGCTCCCATTTCACATTCTTAAAGATAATCAAATTTTGATGTGATGTTCCCTACATAAGCCTATAAAAAGAGAATGAGAGTAAGAGAAGAGGTTGCTGGAGAGCTACTGCTCTACATTAATGTAGACAAGATATGAATAATGTAATACCGAAATGACAAAATCATGGAATGGATTTGTGCTCAGTTATTGAATAAGCTATAGACAAAATATGCATTCAAGCATGTCTCTGTGGGATTGTGGAAACAGAGCAAGTGCAGCATGAAAAAAATCCATCACCTTATTTTGTAAGGCTCTGCATTGGGCACAAAAGGCAGGGTTTGGTAATGCGCTGCAAGGTTTGTTAACAATGGCTTGCAGGGTACCTGTGTAGAAGGAGGCCATGAATGGCCCTGAGCCAGTCACAGCATGTTCAAGATGACTTTGAAAAGGATGGAAACAGTCTTTTATGCCCCAAACCTTCAACCAGCCAGAGGAACACACTATGGCTTTGCTCAGGTGTGCTTGAGGAGAGGTGGCAGTTGCCAGGGGCAAGAGACACAAGAAGGAGAAATGTGAGAGGAGACATGGGAGGACACTCAAAACAGGACCTGTGAGGAGGCAATTAGAGAGGCAGGTCTGGAGAAAAATGAAGAAGAATGTGGAAAGGGATATTTTTTGGGGACATGACTGAAGATGGCCTCTTGGAATTAGGCACTCCTGATGAAAGACAGATGCTCTGAGGGACTGAAGCCTATGGCGGACCCATGTGGGAGCAAAGACACCCCCAAAGGGACTATGGCCTGTGAAAAATCCACACTGGGGAAGAGAACAGTAAGGACTGACAGAAAGAAACTGCTGTGTATTGACCATTGTGTTGCCAAAGGGCTTGGAAGGGACTGAGGGTAATGTGTGGTGAAAACAAGGAGAGTTAAAATAAGGATGGGGGAAGAGAAGTGCTAAACTGACACTGAGCCTGGGAGTGGGTAGAAAAGTCATTTTGCTAAGTGTTTGTTTAGTTAATTCCCCCTCCCCCCCACTAATACCTGAATCAGTAATTAAAAGTTCATGTTAATTTACAATAAATTAATCCTAGTGAACTTCCTCAAGTCAAGTCTGCTTTTCTCGTGACAGGTGCGTAAATTTTCATTTTCAATGCATCTAATATACAAATAACCTAATACACACTTAACAGCTGATGTACATACAGCATAAATACCATGTTTTCCCTGTTAATGCATTAGTTACCTTCATATTATCTCCTTTTGTCAAGACCCAGAAACAAATCTCTTAATTCTTCTCTTGCAGCGTTTTCCTGATAGGCAGGAGGAACACTCAGTCCCTTGGCATTTACATGTAAGCACTTTCTGTCAGGATGCTTTATTTATTCAATCTTTTTTTTTTTTTTTTTTTACGTTCATGACATTTTGCCATTAAAACTAAAAAGAAATATTGCCCCCAAAAGTTTAAATTTTCCAGGCTCAGAGGTAGCTGAAAAAAAAACAGATCTGAAGTGCAAAAGTTTCCTACATAAGGAAATCTTATTCAAGTGAGATGTGAAAGAAAAAGTAAAACAATTATCCCACCCATAGAACTTACTGTCTCTTCTACTTAGAGGTACTATTCTAAGACAATTATATTATTGTTACAATTATATGTATTGTTTTCTGATTATTGTGCACAGAGAATGTGCATTGCAGAATGTGACTAGCTAATCACAATAAGTGAAGTGGAAGTTGAAATAAAAGTCTGGCATGAAGAAAACTAATGGTTTTGCTTGTTTACAAACACAGTTTCTATTGATGAGGAAGCCTCATGAACTGTGACTGAGAAGAATGAAACAACATAATTTCTGTTAATATCACATTTGACACAACTTCTTAATCCTTGTAAAAATAATTCTAGTAAAAATAATTCTATTAAAAATAATTCCTATTCTGTGTTCATTTTATAATCCCTCACTGTTGTTTCTTTCACCCTAAAAGGACAAAGGATACTTTTAATATAGTGAGATTCATCCTATATAAGTTTTAAAGAACTATAATTTAGAAGTAAAAAACTGAGCAAATGTTCCTTTATAGTTGATGGTGACAAATAAGCATTTTTCAGGTTTTGTTTAACTCACTCTGACACAGACATCTAAAACAAGTCAGATGACTAATTTTAGAAGAATCTATTTCTCTTTGTGGCTGCAGAGGAAATCTAGACAGTAAGTATGAAGAAAATACATAGATCACAGCTTGTTTTACAATATTTGCTTAATGATAATTTATTTAGAAGACTGGAAAAAGATTTGCTTTTCAGATTTGCTACCAGTTTAAATACTTCCTATTTTTATTTCTTTGTTCTGCTGACATATATCATCCAAGGGCATCAAGTTGATGGTTTTTTTCCTTTATATATATAGCAGTTCAAAGGCCAATGAACCTTGTGATAAAGTTCTAATAAAACTTCTATGTTTCAAATAAAGCTTAATGAAGGTGTTTTATTACATTTTAGTAGAACAACACTTTACACCTGTCTTTTTTTCTGATTGATCAAGTAGCATTAAGACCACCTTGCAGAAAGTAATGCAGCAACTGGAAATTGAAACATCTTCTGAGCTATTAGTCATGCTGAATTAGTTTGCCAGCCTCCTTCAAGCCATAGACAGGTAGAAGTCATTCCACATCTGCACTGAATTTCTTACCAGCTAAAAACAAGTCACTGGTATTTAAAGTACAGTATTAATGTTTAACACAGGAATTCCCATCAACGAACAGCCCCAAACGGGGCAGTGAATAGTAAAGAACTGTGTAACAGAGTCCACAAGGAAAGCCTCATTTTCTCATTGGGAAAGTTATCACCACAAACCCTCTGCCAACTTTATTCTTCCTCTATTATATCTACTCTCTGGTGGATGTCGTCTTAGAGGCTGCAGCCAAAATACCCTCCGTTCTTCATCTACTGGTGCATGAAGGAATCTGTGACAGATGCTGCGGCATCATGCAGTATTCAAAGACCAATGTATTAATTTAATAAATGTTTTTGCAGCCTTATGGCCTTGCCAATGATTGCATTCCTGGTTACATGGAAAGATAAAGATTACCTCCTACAGGAACTAAAGATGGTATTCAACATAGTGTTGTCAGATTTTTTTTTTTTTTATGGCATATATCCAATGAAACCATCACAAAAAGGAAACAACATAGGTAAGAATTTTCTGAGTTTTATGAGATTACCAGTATTAAAGAAAATCATAACATCAGTTCTACCTAACACAGTAATAACAGTGGGAAAAAAAGATATCAGGCTCATGGAATGACCTCTTTCAATATACAGAGTGAGGTGTCATCTGAAAACTGAAACTTTTGAATCAATGACCAACTGAAACTTGTTAGAGATTTTTTTTTTTTTTCAGATTTTTGGACTACTTTCCATGTGAAAAAAATGAGTTATCTTTTAATAAGGCAGAAATAGATATCTGTTGTTAGAAAATTTAAGTGCATATTTTCTGGCTTACCTTTGTTCCAAATAACTCTGTTGTTTGGTGAAACTTGATTTACTGGAATTTGATCCTATCATTTTCTTGCCAAGATTCAGGTGCAAGACTAACTCAAATTGTTGAGATTGTCATTGTGACTGAGTGGATAATCACAGCAAAGGAACAAACTCTAGAATGGAAGACTTAGTAGGTGTCACTCCTGTATAAAAGGCAGATAAGCACTCGAGATCCTGAAGCAGGCTAATGAAGACCACCTTTGAAAATTGCCGCAGTGTACACAAAACCTCTGGAGAATATTTTCCTAACAGCTTAAGTGGCTTGAACTTAGTGACAGGAATTCTGTTGCACAAACATAGGCAAGAAAATACAATTTCACCAGCTATTTTAAGCAACAGTGAAGCTGGATACTTGGGATCCTTTAGTGATGCCCTTTTTAACATGTAGATTTACTTAAATGCAAATACATGTTATATACAATGCTTGGTCAGCTGGGGTAATTTATTGAAAAGGAAAAGAAGTTACAAGCATGACTCCCCTACCTTGTTTCATAGAAGTCAGAAAATAAGAACTTATTTTCTTAGTCTGTATTGTTGTACTGAAGGTATTTCAAATTGGGACTAATAAAGGGGACTTTGCAAATGAATTAATACAGACTGCAAAAACAAGATTAAGTTTGTGGATAAGCAATCTACAATTTTGAATTTAAAGTGTTGTACATATTATTTTTTTTTTTAAATTTTATAAAGTCACAGGTTAATTTTGAATTTGCTTGTTGAAGTAAAACAAACAATGACCTTACTTATTTTCTTGTTTGGCCCTAGCATATTGAATTGACGATAATTTTAGGTTTCTCAAGTAACAAAATTACATTAGAAATAAATAATTATAAGCTACTATACAGATGTTATAGATGTTATGCTGTAAATTATAAATTGGAAAAAAAAGTGAAATTACTATAACCAAAATACATTTAGGATTTTTTCCTGATCTACTTATAAATATGAGGGAAAAATCTTTAACAAGAGATTGGAACTTCAATTGGTTTAATTCACATCTAAATTATACAGATTTAAACAAGATCTATTCTATTTAAATAATCTGGCATAAATAAAAATCAGGTTTACTTCTTGTTTAGCACAACAGAATTTGTGTCCTAACAACAGTAAACTTCCTGGGAATTTTTTTTTTTTAGTTAAATATCTTTTCTGCAAAATATGCAGCTAAATATTGCAGATTTATCCTAATTTGTGTAATGTTTTGTACTTGAAAACTTAACTATAGAGATGACTTTCCCAGACAATGGTTAAAAAAAAAAAAAAAAAAGTAAAAAATCAAATTAACAGTATGAAAACCAAAGAAAGCCAAGATTCTGTTCTGGATTTTTAGATCAAATATTTATAGAACTCAATCTTCCACTTCATACTGGTTTACTAACAAAATATAGTACTATCACAACAAAATTAAGGAGCATTATGTTGATGTTAGTTCAGAACACACACACATAAATTATAAAAACTGACTTATTCTTTACAGATCACTGAAAGTAAATACTAGATCCTTCCTTTTCTTAGACATACTTATTTCCTACTTGAACATGTAACTCTGTTACAAGTCATAGTTCTTTTAAAAAGGAACTCTCCAGACAGTTTTATATCAGAATAAATTGTCTGTGTTGATATACGTGGTGCCAGTTCAATGACTAATTGTGAATTTAAAAGGCTGCAGAGCTCAGTATCATCTTAAACTTCAAGCATCCTTTCTCTATATCTGATTAGTACATGCCAAGGGGCAATGAGCAGTCAGTGGGAAAAATATTGTTCCATTAAACAGTATATCTAGGCTTCCAAAGCCCACTTTTTTTGATCAGCAATCTTTTTCTCAGAATCTGAATAACTTCATTCTTGAGAAAATATGTTTTGATTATTGTAAGTGATCAGGTGTTCTTTTTTTTTTTTTTTTTTTCCCCCGTTCTCACATCAAGGTTCAACACGGTCCTAAAGCATACTTCTGATACATTGAGTTGTACAATACAAGGCTGTCTAAAATAAGGACTGTTCAGTACTGAGTCATTGCATAAATTGTGTTTCAAATCTGTAGGCCTGATAGTCATAAACTTATGTCTGTTGTTTTCTCTGTCTAACCTCCTAGAAGATAAGATTTTAGCGACTTGAATAATAATATCTGAAGCAAAGTCTTGGCAAACTAGTGAGATACAGAGATATTTTAATGATGTTGTTTTTATCTTTTTATTGTATATGCTTGCCTCAAATGCCTTTTTTTTTTTTTTGAGGCTTTTTTAATTTAAACACGTCTAACACCAAAATTTTATTCTTTGTTAAACAACTCTTAACTATAAAAAGATAGATGGATTCTGACTATTACAATATATGACTGTGTCACGTCAAGGTGTGTCAATGCCAGACACAGTTAAAAACCTGTGGCTTCTGTGTTCAGAGCTGAGTAGTCACTGTGATAGCTCACTGCGAGATATCTTAACAGCTCCCTTACATTCAGGTAAATTTGACAAACCATCTGAAGACTGTTTCCCATGACGATGCTTCAAGAGGGATATGTAAAAATTTGAGTCAACCAGTTCACTATTTCTGAACCTTTAGATAAGTGCCTTTTCTTGTCTCATTCTTTGTGTCTGGATATATTTTTCTGATTGCTGTGTATTTCACCACCTTTTAGTTTTTCTCAAATTTCCCAGCACCTATAACTTTTCATTATATTTATTTTTCATCAGACTTCCATGATCAGTTACTACTCCAACCTTATATATACTAAATTTAACGTCTTTCAGTGTATATAAATATTCAAAGTGAAAAAAAAATAAGCTAATAAGATGAGCATATGTCTTACAAGACTGTGGTGGGTTGAGCTTGGCTGGATACCGGGTGCCCACCAAATCTGCTCTATCACTCCCCCTCCTCAGCTGGGCAGGGGAGAGAAAATATACCGAAAGGCTCGTGGGTCAAGATAAAGACCAGGAGATCCCTCAACTACTACTGTCATGGGCAAAATAGACTCAGCTCTGGGAAATCACTTTGTTACCAATCAAATCAGAGTCAGGTGATGAGAAATAAAAACTAAATCTTAAAACACTCTTCCTCCAATTCTCCCTTCTTCCTGGGCTCGACTTCTCTCACAGTTTTCTCTACTACTTCCCCAGCAGTGAAAGGGGAAGGGGAATGGGGGTTGTGATCAGTCCATCACACATTGTCTCTACCACTCCTTCCTCCTCAGGGGGAGGACTCCTCACACTCTTCCCCTGCCCAGGAGACAGTCCTCCATGAAATTATCCAACAGGAGTCCTTCCCATGGGCTTCAGTTCTTCACAAACTGCTCCAGGGTGGGTCCTTTCCACTAGCGTCAGTCCCTCAGGCACAGACTGCTCCAGCGTGGGTCCCCCAAGGGATCACAAGTCCTGCCAGGAGCCTGCTCCAGTGTGAGCTCTCCATAGGGTCACAGCCTCCTTCATTCACATCCACCTGCTCTGGTGTGAGGTCTCCAGGGGCTGCAGGTGTATCTCTGCTCCCCTGTTACCTCCACGGCTGCAGGGGCGCAGCTGCCTCACCATGGGCTGCCCCATGGGCTGCAGGGGAATCTCTGCTCCAGTGCCTGGAGCACCTCCTCCCCTCCTTCTGCACTGACGCTGGTGTCTGCAGGGTTGTTTTTATCTCATATTCTCACTCCTTTTTCTACTGCTGTTGTTGCACAGCAGGTTTTTTTCCCCTTCTTAAATATTTTATCACAGAGGTGCTGCCACCGTCACTGGATGGGCTCAGCCTTGGCCAGCAGCGGGTCTGTCTTTGGGGCTCTTGGAGCCAGCTGGCACTGGCTCTAGCAGACATGGGGGAAGCTTCCAGCAGCTTCTCGCAGAAGCCATCTCTGTAGCCCCCCAGCTACCAAAACCTTGCCACGTAAACCCCATACAAATTCTTAGTCAAATGTGTATTTATTTGCCTAAACTTGTTGGTAAGGGTCACAAAGGAAACAATATATGTTGCAAAATCTTAGTAGCATTCCAAAGATGTGATCTTTTTTCCCTGTGACCTCCATTTTCATTTTTTAAATTATTTCCTGTTTCTTTCATATAACTTCTTTCACTGGTGGGTCTAGGGTTTTTTGTTTGTTTGTTTGTTTTGGGGTTTTTTTGGGGGGGAGGTGGTAAATGTTAAATACTGTCACATTCTAATAATAGTGACACCAGAAATAAAAATAATTTTTTAAAGAATTTTAATTTTTAAGCATTTTTGGTGCTTCTGTTACTCCAATGGGATGTCAGTGATGAATTTGTTTTGTGCATTTGGATAAGATTTGGCTTGTATGATATAGATGATCAGATATTGAAGGCAGTGGGCAGATGATAGTGTGATATTATGTGGGCAGCTTAAAAGCTTTTTATCAGATTTTTTTTAAGATGTCAATCTTTTCCCTTTGATAACTAAAAGAAGGCCTCCAAAAAAAATAAAAATCTCCTTATCTCATGTTATCTATTCCTTACTCATTAGTGACATCAGTGCATTTTTATGTATAACTTGAGAGTGTTCATAGCAATTCAGTTTGGGGAAAATACAGGCCCTAGTTTAGACCCTCTGGACAGGTCAATTTGTTTGTTTATAATTATTTGTGTAGCGAAGGTTTATTAATTTTAAAGCTTTTTGTAACAGTCATTCTGTTGCCATGTATATACATACACCATTTTGTGTAACAGAATCTCAGCTTCTGTATAGCTTTCAGATAAATACATTTTGTACTGTACTTTTAATAAATGTCATGTCTAATTTATATTGCCAGTGTGATCTTTTCTTACTTAATCTAAGCCAAAATAATTTTAAAGCAATTGAGTGGGAATGTCGAACAATGTATGTTATTCATAAAGGAAACTATTAGGACCCTGTTTATATAAGAACATACTCCACCAGTTTTTATTCTGGCTAATAATAACCAAGATAGAAATCAGACATGAAATCATATAATTCTGTTGCTTAGAAGAGGCTGAATGAGAGAGACAGACACAAGAACTGTTCCAAAATCTTGCTGAGAGTTGATATGAATGCATGCAAGCCTGTGGACGAAAAAAAAAAAGACTCTTTCCAGTGGCAGGAATTAGTTAGGTTTATAAAGGCTTAAAAATTGTTGTTAGAAATATTAAAGTGGTGATTTGAGGAACCTGAAAATATGACAGTACACTATTTGAATTCTGCTCTTCTTGCAATATATCTTCAAATGAAAGAATAAATAATGCTTAATTATGAAGAAATCATTTTTATGGGGAAAAAAAATGTTTTAGGGAGAATAGGTCAGGTGCATACAGGAAGGCATGCCCTTTTTTTATATATACCTGGACAGCCAAAAGTTTGTGTTGCTGTGTAACTGAAACATCCAAACTGCTGTAATAATAGTAGAAATATTGTCAATATTAATATTTACCAGTAAAATACATTTTGTTCACTCAGTAAATTTCATCAATAATTAGATAAAACATTAAAAAGGTTGATATTTTTGTTACTTATAACTTAAGGACTATTTCCCTTCTTACCAACAAAATACTGAACAGTGAAATGATTTGGAATTATATTCCATTTTTTATACAAGGAGTATGGACTAAAGAGATAAGTTTAGCACTATTTTCAGGATACTTTCTGTAGGTAATTTCTAAATACTTTGAAGTAGGTTAATATATTTGACTTTTGAAATTAAGTTTAAGTAAGAAAAAAATTAGAACTATGAACTGAACTTAAGAATTTTTTTATGATATTTAAGTATTTAGTCTAATTGTGAAGCTTTTTTTATAATATGATAGACAACTTCAGGAAAAAAAGGAAAGAGTAGTTACTGGTGCTGAGATTTGTACTTCTCCAGAGGTTTGCTAAGTGGCAGGTTATGGTAAAGGAAAAAAAATGTATGTCTATTGCAAAATAGTTTTTCAGGTAATAAATTTTTATAGAGCTTTGGAGAAAAGGGTGTTCGTGTAATTGTAATGCATCGTTCTTATCAGCTCTTCTCCTGAGCATGAATCCAAAACACAGCCTCTTGCTAGATATTTATGAAGAATAGGAAAAAAAAATAAATAACACTCTACTTAACCCAGGACAAGTCTTTATCTCAGCCCATGAGTTTTACTTTTTTTCCAATTCTCTCCTCCATCCCACTGGGGGAGAATGAGTGAAGACTGTGTGGTGTTTAGCTGCCTGCTGGGTTAAACCACAACAATTTAAAATATTATGCTAATTGAAAAATGTGTATGGACTTAATACACATATAAAGTATATTAAAATACATTGGTCTTTCACAGCATTTAAACACATATTTTTGAATACTTTCAACAGTTTTTAGCTGATCAGATGTCTTGTTTTTTTCTTGTTTGTTTGGTTGGTTTTCTCCCCTCACTATTCCCAGCCATGCCCTTTCTTCTATTCCTCTCTTTTACCTTCAGGGAAGAAACTACTAGGAGTATTGACTGTGTCTTGGAGAGTGGTCAATACATAAAAAACAATTAAACCCTAATAAATAACTAAAACACAAAATGTCTGTTCTGAAAAATACAAAGATACTTCACAGTTTAGAGACCTGACAAAAAAAAAAAAAACCCAAACCAAAACCAAACAAAAAAAACAAAAACCCAAACCAAACCAAAAAACCACAGAAACAAGGCAATGAATTGTCACTTCAGATATTGATACAATCTACATCCCTTCTCCAATACACCAGCAAATGAAAGACAAGACCACCTGCCTCAACCTTAATATGAGCAGTGGAGATACAATTTTCCACTATTTATTTTACTTCAGCTATACAAGTCCTAGACTATACTTCTCCTTTTCCTTACAAACTCGTAACTTCACAACCATATTTTCTGCTTTTGTTTTCTGGATTTTTAGTGGAATAGTTTGTGTTTAAAAATAGAAGAGGAGAAAAGAGACAAAATAATTCCATTTTCAACAGGGCACTTGGACCCAGCTTAACAGGTAGTAGTGTTTACTGGTCCAGTAGTATGCCCTTTGGAATCTTAATGTAATGAAGGGCAGAGCTGCTAGATGCTGATATCAAGCCTTAATCTGCACAACCGAGCACAAAGTGCTCCATGGTAGATGAGAGCACACATTCAAAAAGCCAGGTCATGGTGGTGGTGGTGGGATGCTCCTTTTAGTTGTGGTTATACAGAAAGAATAAAGCACTCAAGAGGCTGTCGTATGTATTTTTAAAAAGAGGATGCTATTTTATTGCTGTCTACACCATGTCCAGCAGCCTGCCCATTTGATCGGAGCTGAATAGCGATAGCAATCGTAGAATCATAGACGCATACATACGAATACATACAACAGCCTCTTAAGTGCTTTATTCTTTCTGTCTTTAGAGAAGGAGGACGGAGCTGAGGACCAGCTGTAGTACGGACATCCTACCTACCCTCCAGGCAGAATGGTAAATACTTGACTTTGAGGAAGGGCTACAATGGCTGCAGCTCCGGCTGGGGGGTCTACCCCTGCAGTGAGTGATGCCTCCACCCAGACGGAGCTGTGGAACTGGAACGGGAGGCTGCAGTGCAGACCTTGGATTGCAGGGGGTGCCCAGACCTTTCCCCTGGGGCAGGGGGCAGACCTGCCTGGGAAAGTTGTGCCCAGGTGGAGGAGCTCCTGCAGCAGGTGGCTGAGCTGAAGGAGGCAGTGAGAAGGCTGTGCAGTATCAGAAAGACTGAGAAGGAGACACATAACTGGTTCCAGGTGCAGTCTCCTGTGGTACCACAACCCATGGATAAACAACCAATAACCATCCCACCAGCACACTCAGAAGAAAGGGTGGCCACGAGTGCA
>NW_010132922.1:4836-6943 GCF_000699245.1 Pterocles gutturalis | reverse complement strand
GGCTTCCTCCAAAGGCCGAAGTGCCCTTGAAGAATCGCTTCACTGCTCTGCAAGTTGAAGAGGAAGGACCCGTTGCACCCCAAGAAACACTGGAGCTGAGAAAGGCAGCCCAGTCTGCTCCTAGTCTAACAACTAGTTCAACTAAGAAAAAGCCATGGGTGATAGTAATAGGAGATTCTCTTCTGAGAGGCATGGAGGCACCCTTTTGCCGACCTCACCCTCTCTCTAGAGAGGTGTACTGCTTGCTGGGGCCTTGTATTAGAGATGTGACTAAGAGGCTACCAAACCTCGTGCGGCCCACCAACTATTATCCTCTACTGTTGTTTCATGTGGGCAACAGTGATATGGATGGGAGGAGCATGAGGAGCATTAAGAAAGATTACAGAGCTCTTGGAGAGGCAGTAAAGGGCTCTGGAGCACAGCTGATTTTCTCTTCAATCCTCCTGGTTGAAGGGAAAGGGTATGAAAAGACAGGTAGAATCTGACACATCAATAAATGGTTGCAGAAGTGTTGCCACAACCAGGGGTTTGGTTACTTAGACCATGGGGCTTGCTTCAAGAAGCCTGGTCTACTGGGGGCTGACGGGATCTATCTGTCCGAGAGAGGGAAAAGAATCTTTGATCATAGACTTGCCAACCTGGTAAGGAAGGCTTTAAACTAATATTGCTGGGGGAGGGGAGCCTTAATCTGTCTCAGTCTTAACACTCCAATGACAGAAAAGCCATCAACAAATGCCCAGAGCCTGGAAAAGGTTCACAGGCTGGCATGAGGGCAGCTGGAGAGCAGCGCACAGGAGGTCCAGCCTCTTTGGGAGCCCAACTTAAGTGCTTCTATATGAATGCACGTAGTATGGGGAATAAACAAGAGGAGCTGGAGATGTGTGCACACATGCGGGGGCATGATCTTATTGGCATTACGGAGATGTGGTGGGATGGATCTTATGACTGGAGTGTTGGAATACAGGGATACAGGCTCTTTAGGAAGCACAGCCAGGGGAGACGGGGAGGAGGTGTTGCCCTCTATGTCAAAGACCAGCTGGAGTGCATGGAGCTCCACCTGGGGTTAGATGAGGAGCCAACAGAGAGCTTGTGGGTCAGGATCAAAGGGAGGGCAGGGACAAGGGGACATTGTAGTGGGGGTCTGCTACAGGCCACCTGATCAGGAAGAAGAAGAAAAAAATTCTCCACCTAGATTTTGAAAGAATAAAATATATGCTGCTACCATTTTCTTTCCTTTTCCAAGGACACCTGCTTTGTCAGACTTGTGTCACCAATAAGTTTCTGGTGTTCTGCCTTTGGAGTAGGTCAGCATTTAGGGCTGAATAGTTCTGCGCTGAACCACACCTACTTCATAGAATTATAGAATCATAGAATGGCTAGGGTTGGAAAGGACGTTAAAGATCATGGAGTTCCAAACCCCCTGCCATAGGCAGGGACACCCTCCACTAGACCAGGTTGCTCAAAGCCTCGTCCAGCCTGGCCCAGAACACCTCCAGGGATGGGGCACCCACAACTTCCCTGGGCAACCTGTTCCAGTGCCTCACCACCCTCACAGTGAAAAATTTCTTCCTATGTCTAGTCTAAATCTACCCTCTTTCAGCTTATGCCCATTACCCCTTGTCCTCTCACTACACTCCCTGATAAAGAGTGCCTCCCCATCTCTCCTGTAGACCCCCTTCAGGTACTGGAAGGCTGCTATTAAGTCTCCTCGGAGCCTTCTCTTCTCCAGGCTGAACAACCCCAACTCTTTCAGCCTGTCCTCATAGGGGAGGTGCTCCAGCCCTCTGACCAATTTCGTGGCTCTCCTCTGGACTGTCTCCAACAGGTCCAGGTCTTTTTTACGTTGGGGGCCCCACATTTGAACACAGTACTCCAGTTGAAGTCTCACGAGAGCAGAGTAGAGGGGGACAATCACCTCCTTTGACCTGCTGCTGATGCTTCTCTTGATGCAGCCCAGGACACAATTGGCTTTCTGGGCTGCAAGCGCACACTGCCGGCTCATGTTGAGCTTCTTATCCACCAATACCCCCAAGTCCTTCTCCTCAGGGCTGCTCTCTATCCACTCTCCACCCAGCCTGTATTTGTGCTTGGGATTTCCTCGACCCAC
>NW_010132922.1:0-4797 GCF_000699245.1 Pterocles gutturalis | reverse complement strand
CAAGCCTGTCAAGGTCCCTCTGGATGGCATCCCTTCCCTCCAGCATGTCCACCACACCACACAGCTCTGCTTTCTGATCCTGCTAACACAAACAGGAAATATTTTTAAATGGGCTGACAATATGTTGAAAAATCAAAATAGGAATGGAATAAGGGAAGTTCAGAATTTCTAAGAGAAAACACAATTTCATGGTGATGACTTAATTTCTTTTGTCTTTATTGTTTGTATTGTTTCTTTTAACACATGTTAATACCAGCAATTTTATGGTTGAAGGTTCAGAAATTAATTTCTCCATGAAATTTTCACACTGTAATAATCTTTAAAAAATAATCTAGAACAATTTATTTTTTTTTAAACTTGGAAATAAATTCCTGCTGCAGATCTGAAGTCTCAGCTTCCCAGCTACCATTGCAGAGCTTTATGAGTCTCTGGCCAAAGAAGTCTTACTCAAGCAGATGCTGCCAGAACATCAGAAATGCAAAGCTTCCTGCCAACTCAGCTGAAAGATATAAATGCCCTGAATATCCTGACAAGAAATCCTCTCTCCATGGAGTATCCTGACTAAAGATAGACCTCCTAGGTGATGAGGTATCCAGTTTCATGGCAGATAGTTGACATTTTCAGATTGCCAGAGACATAGCCTTGCTGGCAAGAAACCTTATCCTGGGAAATCTGCCTGGTTTCTGTCAGAAGATTCAAGAAAATCAACACCTTCCTACAAAATTTAGCAATTTTGTCAAGCTGGCAGTTTCTGATAGAAAAACAGAGAAAAAAAAATATGTTCATTTTAGTCATAAGTATTCAAAACTAAAAGACATCTGAAAAAATCCACAAAGATCTGTTCTTTTAGAAAACTGCCTGAGGAGGACTCAGTGTCAGGGCTGCCATTCTGAATCCTGTTCTTAACATTGACTCAGTTATGTAACTTTAATAAGGTTGTCTTACTTCATAGGTATATCTCTAATTTTGCATTACCAATTAAAATTTCTTTTAACCATCAGTGGGGTCTGTGATAATAAGCTATAGTTTTGCACTTTTCAGGGGGGTTAGCAGTTCAGTTTCTTTGTTCTTTCTTATTACTTCTTTTGAAGGTTTATATGGGACTGTTCAACTGTTACAATTATATAACAACATCACCGACATTAAAAAAGTCTTTTTTAGTTAAATAAATTTTCACAGTGCTTTACCCATTGCACTTTCCAGCTACCATTGATGGATTTCCTAAGGTATAGCTCAGTCTTCAGTGAAGGAATGTATCTAATCCAAATGGATCAATTTGAGCAGCATGTTTTGGGGGAGCAGGACAAAATAGAATCAAGAACAATTATATAGTCAATCTGGAATTATAAAATAACTGATTAAAATAGTGTAGGTGTCATGCTTCTCTCAGACAAAATAGCAGTCAAAATAATTCTTTAACTCTCTATATTTTTCAGATAAGATCAAAGTCAAAGCCTAAGTGACCCATTGAATCATTTTATTTGTCCCCATATTGGCAAAAAAATGCTTCCCAGTTTTATGGTCAATGTATTTATATTATATAGAAGTGGGTGAACTTTTGACATTGGAGAAGTCTCAAACCAAGAAAATCTATAAGTAAATGTGTAAACACTTAAAAAAAAATAAAAAAGAAAGAAAAAAAAAATAAAAGCTTTGCTGGTCCTGGTTATTTCCTCTTTATCTCTGATTTTGTGAGGCTTTTTCTTAGTGATAGATGAATTTAACATTGTTTTAAAAAGATGTACTGGCCTTGGCATGTTTCAAATGTTCCTAAACTATCAGATACAATGTATTTCTCGTCATTTTATTACCCCATTCCAGCCTTTAAGATCAGTGACTGTAAAAAAAACTTGTATAAACCACATAGCTAGCTCAAAAGAGAAAATAAAATGTGGATGTGTGTCAGATCAGAAGCACCAGGATTCTAGATGATTTATGTGTTCCTTACATTGCAGAAAATTATATATGATATAGGAAAGCCCTGCAGTTTGGAATTTACACAGTGTGGAAAATATATGAATTTTATTGGGACCTTTAAGTGTGTTTATTCATTTGTTTGATCTAAAGCTTCATTTTTGCTTAGCCCTGTGTTGAGCAGGGACTATACTTTATTAAAGTTATAGAGTGAATTATTAATCTGATGGTGTGTCTTCACTGAAACCCTGTATTCAATTCGGTTTCCAAAATAAGTTGCAGAAATATGCTCCATGGTGACCTATAATGCTACTGCTCGTGTTCCTGACTCTGGCCTTCAGCTTCATCGGGCAATCATTCAAATCCCTTTTAAGCTACTACAGTACACATTTCTGAAATTCTTTCTATCAATAATGTTAATTTTACCTGTTATTCATTATTTTCTACACAGGTTTTGTTTTCTACTTTCCCACTGAAGAGTGAGTGTGTAAGATACTGGTCTCTAGTAATATCATGCTGAAGGGTGTGTTCAGGGCTGGTAAGTGAGCTAAGACTTAGACCTTTGTGTTTCTGAAGAAGGATTTGATGAACAAAAGCCCTTTGGTATGAGATCGTGTTCATTAAAAGTTTAACCTGCTGCAGTTTTCTTCATAACACTCATAACAAAACAAAACAAAACAAAACAAAACAGAAAAATAATACTTCAGATTCAGACCCCCTACTAACTATAAAGGTGAAAAGAGAAAGCTGTTATTTCAAAGTGCTTTCCTTTCTTCAGACCCTCTAGTCAGTTTTAATAAGGCTTAGCAAACTTTTAAAAAGTTATTTTTTAACCTAAAAAATGTTTCTTTTCTAAATGTAGTTTTTTTTCTTCATAAGACAATAATTATATAGAAATTCTTTCTTTGACTCCTTTTCTTCCTGAACAATTGTTTTTTATATTTTTCTTTTGGGTGTAATTTAACCATTTAAAATGACCAGTATGATAAAATGACAAAACTTTGCAAAAAGATTAATTCTGTGATTTCACACAGTCAAAAATTTCAATGAAAATAAATATTGCACACTTCTCCACTAAAAAGGACCTTTGAATTTTGAATTTTTGAAGGTGATCCTTACCAATTAAAAATTAGAAAACTAAAAAATTTATATTTAAAAAACCTTAATTTTTTTTAGTGACCCTCTTGATTTTTTGAAAGTCTAGTTAATTTATTTTCCAAATTTTCTGTTTAATAATTCTGCCTGGCCATTAAAGGAAATACAAACTTAAAAAGACTCATTTGGAGGATATGCATGAATGGTTTCAGGTAGTGAGGAAAAGAACATAGAGAATTTCTTGTTGTCCTCTGTTCTTGGAAAATGTACTCTCATTTAAGAGTATTCAATGAGCTTCATATGTGAACTTATAGCAACCTATCTGGCAGTTTCTTCTTCAAAGTCGGTGCTCTAAAAAACACTTCTCAGCTTTCTGACTGCATTAGAAGTTATTCTCCCATTTTAAAACAAAAACCTTTTCATTCTTTAGCATATTATTTATCTGTGGCTTTTAAAAAAATTTTTAACCAGGAAGCCTCTTTATTTTGTCACATTTTTGAGTACTTTCTAATCCTTACATTATCCTTCATTTATTGTAATTTATTTATTTATTTATTGTAATTTATTTATTTATTGTAATTTATATTTATTGTATAGTTTAAGAAATTGTTCCGTGGAAATGTTAAACAGCTGCAGCTCTCAGTGATTTCTGCTAAAGAAAGAATATTGGAGAAGTGTATTTAATGATGTGTTCTTCCTGCCATTGTTTTGGGAGGGACAAGTTCTGTGAAGACAGTTAAATTACTCTTCATATGTAAAAGTTAAATATAAAAGTACAAAATGCTTTTAAGGTTTTCTAGTACACCAATGAATATGATGACTGTGTTTTATGGACAGTTATGATGGTTTTAAATCTCCAAGTCACATCCATTTTGGAGACATACTATTCCGTACCAAAAGTTGTAAAGTTTGAGGTTTCCTGGTACCTTTTCAACATCTCTTCATTATGGCAAAAACAGGCAAGTGGGTGAGTCTTGTCAGTGTGGTCTGAGCAAGGCATACAGTGACTTCTCTCCAAGATTTAACCAACTAAAAATTAAATATACTCTAAACCATTCTCATTTGCTTCCTCCTTGAAGCTCTCTTCTTCCTAACACTTCTTACATGTTGTGTTTTTTTAATCCAGGCAGATTCAGAGACCTCCAGGGCAAACAGCAGCTTGTTATTTGTATGCTTATTTTATTGTCAGTCTTTGTCCCAGGCATCTCCAAGGATTTCCAGGTTTTACCATCTAACAGCTCTAAAATAGTTCCTAAACCAAATGTTCGGCTTGTTTGTTTCCAAATTGTGAAGAAAAAGATATACCGATTGACAAATATAATTATTGTTGTGAATGTGAAATTGCTCTCATCAATGTGTCATCAATTTAGGAGTGGAACACACTGAACCTGATTTCCTAATTATATGAAAATTGCATGTATAGTTAGTCATTCAGTTTCTAGATGCTGTATCATATATTATTTTGTTTTGCAGCTCTTCTTCCCTCCCTTTGTTTTCTGGTGTTCACAAGATCACTGACCTCATCTATGATTCTATGTTTCTGTGATCTCTGAGTTCATATTGAGGGGGAAAGAAGAGGCAGAGAGGAGAAACAGAATAGTCTGGGGTTTTGCAAGGCCTTCGACACCGTGTCCCACAGTATTCTCCTAGAAAAGCTAGTGGCTCGCGGCTTAGACAGGAACACTCTTTGCTGGATAAAAAACTGGCTGGATGGCCAAGCTCAGAGAGTCGTGGTGAACGGAATTAAGTCCAGGCGGCCGCCGGTCACCAGTGGTGTACCCCAGGGAT
>NW_010132921.1:11555-14204 GCF_000699245.1 Pterocles gutturalis | reverse complement strand
TTAATGATTCTATGATTCTATGATTCTTACAGCTTGAGTTCTCTAGCCCTGACCACCTCAGTGGTGACCACCTCTGCTGAGTTGCTTGTATTTATCAATGTCTTTCCTGTACTGGGGGTACAAAACTATGTGCAGTATCTAGGTGTGGTCTAATGAATGCCAAACTGAAGGGGAAAATATTGTCTCTTAATTGATTGGCTAGAGCATGCACCTTACGATACAGTTGGCCTTCATACCTGTCAGAGCACACTGCTGGCCTGTGCTCAGCTCCCTGCCTACCACATTCACCAAGTTTTTTCTTGAGAGCTACTCCTAGCCAAGGAGTCCCCAGCCTGTATTGCTGGAGGAGTTATTCCTTCTCAGGGGCAGGACTTCCATTTATCCCTGCTGAATTTCAGAAGATTTCAGTCATCCTGTTCCTCCTGCTTGTCCAGGTCCCTCTGCATGGTAGCCCTGTCCTCAGGCGTATCCATCGGTCCCTCTAGTTTGGTGTCAACCACAAGCTTAACAAGAGTGTAGTCCTTCTCTTCCTCCAGGTCACATAATCACAAACTGAATATATTCTTGTACAGACCCCAGTAGTAATCCCCTTGTTACTGGTAATAACCACCCCCCTCTGAGTCCAGTCTTCCAGCCAGTGTTTCATCCATCTGGTTGTTCACGCATGCAGACCATAACAGCTTGCCTTCAGTTCAAGAGTGTTGTGTGAGACAGAGTCAGAAGCTTTGCTAACATTGAGGGAAATGACATTGCTCTCACCCCATGCACAAATTCTGTCACATTATCACAAATGCAATTAGACTGGTCAGATACGGTTGACCCCTGGCAAATCCACGCTGACTCTTCCCAAAGAGTCCTCCTTAGCTGTATAGCTAGAATAGTGTTTGAATTAATATTAGACTAATTACAACATCTTCCTTAATGATCTTCTCATTTAAATGTCTTTATTAAAGAACAAGGGTCCGATTACACCCTCAACAAATTTGCAGAAAAAAACCTGGGAGGAGTGGTTGAAACATGAGGGGGTTGTGCTACCATTCAGATAGGCTTGAACGGGCTGGGGAATTGGGAAGACAGGAACCTCATAAAACTCAACAATGAGACATGAGAAGTCCTGCATCTGGGAAAGAATAACCCTGTCACCAGCAAATGAGCTGATGGGCCAGAAGGCAGTCCAGCAGAGAAGAACCTGGTGTCCTGGTGGATAACAGGCTGACCGTGAGACAGCAATACTCCCTCATTGTAAAGAAAATCAACAGCCCCTGGGCTGCACTAGGCAGCGTATTGCCAGCAGTTCCAGAGAAGTCATCTATCTTCTCTACCCAGTGTCTAAAGTGTTGAGTATATTTCTGAGCTCCTCAGTATAAGAAAGACATGGACTTACTGGAGCAAGGCCAGTCAGTGCAGGGCCACAAAGATGATTAAGAGACTGGAGCATCTTTCCTGTGAGAAGAGGCAGAGAGAGCAGGGACTCTTTATCCTGGAGAAGAGAAGGCTCAGGAGGATCCTATCCATGTGTATAAATATCTAATGGGAGGGAATTAAGAAGAAGGAGCTAGACTTTTCCCAGCAGTGCCCACTGACAGGGCAGCGGCACAATTAAAACACATGAAATTCCATCTGGATTCAGGAAAATGCTTTCTTACTGTATGAGTGGTCAAACACCAGCACAGGTTGCCCAGAGACTTTGTGAAGTTTCCATCCTTGGAGATACTTACAATCCAGCTGAACACGTTCCTGTGCAACCTGCTCTAACTGACCCTACTTGAGCAGGTGAATTGGACTGGAAGATTTCAAAAAGTCACTTCCATGTTAACCATCCTGCAATTCATTAATTTAATCTGCAAGTTCCATCTGTCAATCTAAATTAATGATGTATTTTGAATTTATAATTATTTTCTTATCAAACCTGTAATGTATTCATAATGTCTGCCTATATGTTCTTCCTTGACCATACCCAAAGGTGGGAGTTTATTAATAGGACTCTACTGAAATTCAGAAACATATTGGCATTGTGCAGATGTTAAAAGGCTCAGGGATAAACACCTTCAGTCTATGAAGACTGGATATGTTGTTTCCAGCCTTTCCCACATTATAGGTTTTTTGGAATAATAATAATGTCCAAAGCATATCTAACCTGGTGGATGTTTTCCCAAAGTGATTTACATTTATGTGGGATGTTCCTAACACACAGTCTCCTAACGGAGACTCATTTTATTAGTGGAAGGGATATTTTTGTGTTTGGTTTTGTATCCAGGATTCATTTTTCAGGAATATTGTTGTTATTTTGCAGTTTTTATTAGGTATAGCCATTACCACCAGAGCACATTGCTTCTCCACAGAGGGGACACTGGCAGGCACAAGGTGCTCTGCCAGAAGTACATATTCTCGCTGTGAAGCAGTAACACACACAAGTGATTGTGACTATGCTGTTGTATTTATTTAGTTATTTAACTTTATTTCATCTCCCCATGATATCTTGTAAACCCATTTTTTGAAAGAGAAAAGGAAGACTATAAACATTAAGGTTTAAGTTTTCAAAGCCAGTGAGTCAAGGTACATACTGGATTCAAAGAGAATCTGAGTGATTTTTTTTTTTTTTTTTTTTTTTTTTTTTTAAGGAGCCCTGGACCCCTCTCCTTTCATGGT
>NW_010132921.1:0-11433 GCF_000699245.1 Pterocles gutturalis | reverse complement strand
AAAGTAATTATTGTTTTTTAAAGAAAATTCGTGTGTTTTTTTTTTTTTTTTTTTTTTTTTTAATTTCTAAGGAGCTCTGGACCCATCTCCTTTCAGTGTACCTCCAGGTATATTTGCCTGACTTACTCCTTTCCTTTTGGCCTCAACCTACTCTCTCTAAAGATAAGGGCAAAAGTTGACCACGTAGTTTTGTCCCTAAGTGCTTGCTCTAGCAGCTGTTTTGTTCCAATGGATAACCCAAAGTAACACGTGTAACTCGGTGTGGAGCAAACTTATCCTGTCTTCTTTTCTTTCCATATGGAAACAAGGCAGTGCTTGTGATTTACAACACCACCTTCCCTGTTCTTGCTGCTGAGCTCACCACGTCCTCTCCTCCTCCTCTTCCCATCAGACTCCCCCACCACCAACCCCCACTTAATTGACTCTGTGGCTCTCTTTATTTCGCATCAGAGGAACTATCTTTTCTCCCTGTCTTATAACCCTTAACCTTCTCTCTAATAAAACAATCAAATCCTACTTCCCACTTTCCAAGTGCTCAATCAGTCTCCCTTGCTTTTTGCCATCCTCTTCACCCTTGCCCCACAGTCTGCAGACACCATTCCTGTTATATATCATAATGAATGCCTGTGAATGTTTGTGAAATTCATATAAAGGTTAATAGTTAAGAGCTGATTTTCTGCCTACTGTAGAGGGAAGATTCTGACAAATCTCTTTTGCTTACTCTCAGGATAAAAGACTGACAAAGGGTTTGATAAGAAAGATCTCAGTATTGCACATGTATTATTAAATGTGTGTGTGTATGTATCTTCCCATCTATATCTATTTTGTCTGTCTCATCCCTGTACTGATGGACACAGAGCTGATCCAAGCTCAGAAAATTCCCAGGAAATACTAATGTTTCTGAAAGTGTTCATCCTGACTTTGCTCTTCTGCAGCACAACTGCAGTACAGAAATCTTTTGTTTGGTGCCTTTTATTTCCACCTTTGCATATGGCCTGGTGAATTATTTTGCATCCTAAACCATATACTCTTTAGAGCAGGAATTACGTTGAGCCATGCCTATGCTTGAAATGGGACCTACAGGTTTGGTAAGGGGATTGATGGGGCTTTACTCGTTATGTTCAGCTCATGAGAAAAGCAAAATGCTACACATCTCAGTGAAAGGAGCAGAGAGGGTTTAAGGGGAACTTCTTCTACCTTTTAATTTTGTGGGCAAATTTATAAAATGTCCCTTCGTTTTCCAACTTCCCATTTTATGTCTCTCAAAATGGCTTACTAGCAATAGAATGAAAAGCTTTACAGACCATTGATGGTTCATTGAACATAGACTGAAAGCCATTAGCAGGGCTGATACCAGGCATCTAGTCTGCAGATATGCATGCATAATTAAAAATACATGTTTTTTAAAAAAAATTTGATTCATTTTCAGGGCTTTTGTGCAAATGTTACAACAGTCTGTCTGTATTTATCACTCCAAATACTCCTAGATAGTGCCTTTTTTCGAGATCAAATATTTTAATACTGCTAAAAACAAAATGAAAATTATCCTTTTGGTTTCATCATTTGTTATTCTTATTGCATCATTTACTTAGTGCAGCCAAGGAACAGAAAGAATGCCTAAACAAGTAGTGCATACATAGGCTATACAGGCCAGCCAATTTTACTGAAGAAATTCACTAATAAGAGTGATAGATCCATCAAAGGATATTTGTGCCTGAAAGCCGAACTTTTAAGTACCTAATACCATGAAGTGACATCCTTGACCAAGGTGCCATGTCCAGCCTTCCCGTAGAGTTCATGTAGACAGTGGGCTCCTTGCCTTCTAATGTTCCCCGGCAGAAGGTGCAGTTCCTCCTTCTCTGGAATCAGGGCACCTTCATCTATCCTAAATCTGGAATTCTGTTCTTCAGAGCTCAGCAGTGCCCAATCTTACTCCAAAAGAAAGCCACCAGCAGTGCGACTGCTGCTAATAACAGGTCTCTCAGTCACATAACAGCTGGGTTAAGAGCATTAGCAGTTCTTCCAAATCCCTCTGCTCCACACAAAGCAATAAACCCAGTAGACTTTCCAGTAGATTTTCCATTAAATACTAAACGTCATCTGATTACAACAGCATGAAAATGCATAAAACTAGTGGTGCTGCAAAAACATATCTCATGTCCTTGACTTTTAAACAGAACATCATCTGAGCTACTTTAACACATTTATGAGTAAAAAAATATTTTTAAAATTGAACAAAAGTGGTATCAGTGTTTTCAAAATAGAAAGCAGAATTAGACTTCTAGGTATCCCATTTACAACATAGAAGATTGTTCCGTTTTCTGATATATTTCAAAAAGCTGTCATCTAAACATAGTGTTTCATACATTCTTCATTCATTTACTTTGTTGCCTATAAAATCATAATCCCTTTTTTTATGTATCTTAATCAGCTAATCACACAAATAAATGACTAAAAAGAAACTCCAACTACTTTTTTTAAAAAATTCTCTGAAATACAGTGATTAGCAGTGGATTTTTTTTCTTTTTTTATTTAAAATTGATTGCTGGAAGAGAATTGGAAATCTCCTTGTGTAGGAATGTCTGTTACACCATGTAGCACCACAGTAAGCTTTAAAGCTACATTAACTTCTGTAGAGTGACAGAGGGAAGAAATTAATAAAAAAATCACTTTAGGGATGTATAAGAGAAAAAAATATGGTCACAGGGCCCCTTTATTACAACACAGACCTCAAAAAACCCTGCAATGCCACAATTACAAGGGGAGACCCGTTCATTAGGTAGGCTGTAGCTGGTCAAACAGATGGAAGTCTCCACTGAGTCCTTTACCAGACACCTGTCAGTCTCTAAATGACAACACAGACTCTGGAATGTCTCTTAATGGGACATCTGTGTCTCTGAATTGTAACTGCCACACTGGAAGATCACACAAACTGGAATACCCCAAGCCACTGCTTGGACACATACCTAATCATCATTACAGTATTATTCACTTGTTCCAGAGCTTTACAGGGAAATTATTAAGTGACATTATACACTGACCACTTACTGCTCATGGCAGGTTGGGGGATTTTTGAGCGGTTGACAGAATATGCTTGTAGTCTAAGTGAAACAGATTTGGTAGAATAGTTTCAATTATGTACCTAAAGAAAGCTTCTGGACTGAATACAGCCTTATCAAATGCAGTTCACTGATTCTGAAAGCAGCTGTAAATGCAGCAGAAGTAGGAACTCCAAACCATGTAATTTGAAAATGTTCATCACCCAATACACCCTGCAGATTATAGAAACAGCTATTACAGTTAAACAAGTAACTCAGAAGTGTTTCAAAATGATGGCGAAAAGGGCAAAACAACTGTTGTTACTGATTGCTTTAAAAGCCCCACACTTTAGTGTAACCACTCGCAGCAATGTGAGACTGAAAGTTTAACAGTTCCCATTGTATTTACTCCTAGACCCCATAAATTTTTGCTATTGTAAGTAGTGCAAAGACAGAAATAGACACGATGAAACACAAAAATGTGTAAAACCTGCCAGGCTCTCTCCATTGCTCACAGTCTTTCTTGGCTTATTCTGAAACATATGCTATTATAAAACAGTTAGGAGACCCTTAGGATCCCCAAGTCCAGTAAATTGACTGCCTACACCACCCCTTGAATATAGGAAGACATAAGAGAGTCCTGTTAGAAACCCTAAAGGACTGAGCAGCAGGAGTGTGGGAGGTAAGGGGAAAGGCAGAAGGAGAAAAAGTGTCCTCCTGAGGTTTCCAAATGGGAAGTTTTCTACGAAAATCATTGTATTCTTCTGGAAGAAAAAAGGGCCCTAGAGATCTTCTACAGATGTCTCCTAAATGCTGCCTTTGTTTTAATTCCAGCGGGGAAGCTAATTTGCTGACGACGTTTAGGGCACAGGTGAAGTAAGGTTTTCTGGCTTCATAAATGGAGGGAAGCCCAAAGAGGCTGCATACCTCAACAGTCCTTTCTTTGAGGCCTAAATGAGGATTGAAAGTTTTGAAAGCTACCAGTTCAGCTGAAATTCTGGGGAACACATATGTGTTTCCTTTACAAATATAATCAGCCCATTCAGCTCCTTGCCTTCAGTTGTGCTTGAAAGGCTGTAAATCTTTTTATATGATACAAAAGTGGTTTCTTCATAGGTGTACTTTCAAGTTTGTTAAGTATTCTACCGAAATATTTGGATCACAGAAAAGAAAATTACATGAGCAATTCACTTGCTGCAAATTTTTACGTCTCACCTTGTAGACAGAGTGCTTTGCAGGTTAAAGAAAAGCAGGAAAACGAGTCATAGAAAATTCTCTTTAGACTTTCCTCTTGAGACTACAAAATTGAAGTCTCTATATTTTCCCAGCTGTGACAGGTCTGTGTGTAGGATAAATACACAATGTCCCCCACGCCCTTCTTTTCCAGTCCCTGACTCTCTGATGTTAATGGTCTGCAGGAAGCTGTGCAACAGTGAGAGTAAAAGACACTAGGATATTAACAGCCTACAGCCAATTAACCAGACTTGCTTTATTTGATTGTATTTATGACATCCGTAAATTGCGGTTTTTTCAAAGGAAAAAATTAGACGGTACTTGGTATAATATCAATTCCTTATATTAGGTTTTAGTTCTTCTCTCAAGATTTCTATTTTTTTTAATGTGTTATCTTCACCACAAATTACAAAGCACAATAAAACTGCTTTGTCCTCATTACATGCTATAAAATTAAAGGTTTACACACCTTTTGAATCTTTTCTGTGACACAGTTTTATACTCCTGCTCATTGCTGTTTCAAAAATGTTTGCTTCCAGATGTGGCAGTCCCAAAGGTAGTTCCTTTGGGAACGGAAATACAGAGAAGGCAGAACAGGTTGCTTGCCTCTGCATGAAATTCATCCCCAGTCAGTGCTTATGAAAAATAAAAACATGTTCCTCCTGCTCATAGCATTCTGTGTAATCATAACTAAGAGTTAATCAGGTGTCCCTAGTAAAATTAAAAAAAAGAAACACCTTTCTTCTCTCTTTGTGAAAAGATTGTAAATCATCTAAGAATTCATGCACTAGCTGTATTTTACTGACTGCCTGTTATTTTAAAATTCTTTTCTTAAAGCAAGTGCAAAATAGAATTTTTAAGTACGTTCCTAGAAAAAAAAGAAAAAAAAAAATCTGTTTGGCTCTGTTGTAGCACCTCCTGCTAGAATATTCCATGTATTGTTTTGTGAGATAGACAGGCTTGCAGAGGCTCACGCTACGTATAAGACTGTGTTTAACAGAAGGTAATTAAGCTTTGGGACATTTTACATGGGTCCTTATGGGGCAGGTCCACAAGAAGATTAAAAATATCAAAAGTTAAAGCAGCCCCAGGGCTGCCTGAACAGCTCAGTAACGCCTATTCGTGGACACTCTTTGCTTTGTAAGTGTGGGTGTAGCTTCAGAGTCAGGAGTCCAAAAGGTCATCTGAGGAGACTTCTAAGACCTGTTGTGAACTATTTCAGCAACCGAAGTGTAGAAAGCTGGTAGTCCTGCCACAGAGAAGACCATAGGTAATGCAAATATTCATTTTTAAGTTTTTGTGCATCGTCTTGTCCTCCAAGTGGCAGATACCATCGTAACTCACTGGGTAGGGAGTTAAATGAGGCACTGGGTGATATGCTTTTAATGTTTGTCTTCTGTCAGAAGAATATTCTCACAACAAGATCCAGACTACTTAGTAAGTGGAAATAAACAAGCATTAAAACATAACAAAACAAGCAAACAAAAACAAACAAGAAAAGAAACACGGAATTACTGTAGAGCACAGGTAATCATGTGACACACTATTTGCATCTAAAATGAAAATGGTTGAGTAACGTAAAGTCTCCTGAGAACTTCACTCAGGAGTTTCAGTCTGCTATTTAAGTAGCTTTCCTATTATAATAAACAAATATCTGGCCTTGATGAATTTTCCGTTGCTTGAAATCTTGTATCAGGTTAGGAAGGTAGCAGTCTTAAAGCCTTCAGGAAAACAGATGATACAGGGAATGATAGAATGTCAGTTAAAGAAATTAAGATAATGGACAAAGATAAAGTTAGTGTTGTTGGCTAGTTTAAGTGCAGTGGTAAGTTCAGGAAAATAAATTTTATAATTCTGATATTAAGAGATAAAATCAACAGAAGTTACCTAATATGCAGAACATTTATTATTAGGACAACACAGCTACAGAAGTCATAGTCCCTCACTTAATTCTTTGTATGATGTGTATGTTCAGGTCAGAATTGTCATATTATTGTCCCTTCAATGCACCAAAAGCTTTCAGAAGTCATCATGATACAGAGCTCCTTTACATAACTGATATTAAATTAATATACGCAGTGGCCAAGATACATTTCTGCAGAAGAATAATGGCATTAAACAGAATTAAATGGACTTGTTGATGGTTGAGTCTCACTAACTCTGTTTTTTCATTACATGAAAGGCTGTGGAAAGACTTAATGTATCATCTCACTTCTGGTATTGCACACTAAGTCAGTGAGTGTGATGCCAATTTGATAAATCTACTCTTTCTTGCTAATGTGAGATGGCTCAATGAATCTTCTAGAGCTGAAACAAAATGGTATTCATCCTTATTTCTCCAGGTAAAACAGTTTCTCAAATCAGTTCATCATACCTGATAAAAATAGACTAAAATTTCAAATCCTAGTCCAATATAACACTTAGGTACAGAAACGGTCAGAAACAACTCTGATGTAACAAAATTTGGATGATAATACTGGTTCGCCACCAAGGTACCATTTTGTTTAAAACAATTGAGATTTCTGCTTTAGGCAAATTCAAGAGATAATTTCGCAACAGCGGCAGTTCTGCCTTGCGATTTGAGATATTGGAAGCTGGTACCACTGGCTTTGGTGCAAATGTGGACCTGTTTTGCAAATAAATAATCTAACTGAAGATAATATCTGATGTTATATAAACAGAAGAATTTTGCTAGTGTCTCCACTTCATTACGTATTTGAGCATTTCAGAAGGCTTACTTCTGGATAGCCTATATCTGGAGCAATTTCTTTTCCTGGTCAGGGTACCTTCAAGGATACAATACAACACTTTTTTTGGTGTTGCTTAGTTGCCAGACAGGGATATTCCCACAGCATCAGGTAACTATGTTTTTTCTTTGGACAAAGGTTGTAAGTCTCAGGAAAGATGGACAGCAATGTGAAGTGCCATACAGTTGAACCTAAAAAATAGACATACATTATTGAGCTATATCTGCTATGAAAAACCACTGTAAAGAATCAACACTGTTGCAAGGACCATACTGTGTAAATAAGGTTTCTCTGTGATTGAGCTGACAGAAGATGTACTTGAAATTTTACACCATAAGAATCGGGAATATTTTGGGCTTCTGGACTGCAATGAAAGCCGAATAAAATATTTTCTTTCTGCACAAGGTTTGGCTGAGATTAGGAAGATCCAGGACTGGAAATTGTTGTACTGTCAGTTCTCAGAAATGCCAGGGGGGATTCTAAATGTCATTTGGAAAGAGGAGCAGTTAAACTGTTTCACAACACAGATGTAAAAGGTGTTCTAGAGGGTTAGATAATTGCTAGGGAGACCCCATTGATTGAACAATGATTATTACATCAGTCACCAGATACACAGAGGTGTGACAGCCTGAACAGCAGTGAGATATGGTTTGAATCATTTAGTCCTGGTAAACAGTGAGGAAATCATAGCACTCAAATGAATAGGTAGTGTTGGTTAATTTTTTTCTTTGCTCTTTTACTGGAATGAAAATATATTTCCTACTGAAAATAATAAATACATTCACTTACTCTCCAGTAAATTTAGAAAGAGGGAAAAATGTGTTCTGGCAGAAAAAAAATATTTTGTTTTGTTTACATTGATTTGTTTTGTTTACATTGAAATACTGTGGACGTCCTGAAGCTATATAGATAAATGTAAATACTGCCTGCACTTGCATAATTTCATGTTACTGCAAGTAGTACATTCCCAATAAAAGCAATGTGTGACTGTATGTTTCAGAGACCTGAGGTTACAGTATTATGTGATATTGATAGCTAGTAAAACCTGATACCTCTTCTGAATACTGCCTGCTTTCTGAGAGCCTGAATAACAACAGAAGGCTGCTGTTGTTATCAAGTCAAGATGGCCACACCATCTTTTCCTATGTGCATGTCTGAAATATTTGCCAAATCGTTGTCCAGCGTTCCCCTGCCATTGTAAAGAAAGTAATGGTTAGAGCATCCTCACTGAGTCTGTCAGGTAGTACACAAAAATCACATGTGGTATCAGTGAAGGTTTACATACAGGCTTATAGTAAGCATATATCAGTTTCATTATTTGCAACCTCTTTATGCCTAATGCATAATGTCTGGTATTACTATTAGCACATACTGTGTGCAACTCTGAATTAAAATAAAGGTTAAAAAAAAAACAAAACAAACCCTGGAGAGGCTCTTACAGAAGCTTCTAGTAACTGCAAAAGTCATAAAATACTACTACAGGATTAGACTGTTTACAGCTGTTTTGATTTGAGTTTGTAACACTTTTCAAAGAAGCTGGAGGAAAATATCAAAAACCTGTGTTTGCTGTATGCACTATTTCATATGGAGGTGTCTACAGAGGTAACGAAAATGATACTGGATGTTTGTCTATAAGATTTCTACTGAGTTCTGGCAACTTAACACAAATGAAGTAGTACATACACAGTTTATTTTCAAATCAAAAGTTTAATATTTGGTTTCCAAAAAGAGTTGGAAACACTTCCGGAAATTACAGGACAGTAGGTCTTTGGATTAGTAAACACTCAAAATGTACAGTCAGCTTTCTGGTAGGAGTTTTTCCCTGATGTTATGGTTTGAACCTAGCTAACAGAAAAACACCACAACAACCGCTCACTCACTCTCCCTCCTCCCAGAAACGGAGGAGGCAATTAAAGGAGTAAAGGAAAAGATATGTGCCTGTTAAAATAAGAACAATTTAATAATTAACATACAATAACATTGAAAATAATGATAATAACAATGCTAATTATAATAATAATAAATACAAATATACAAATATATGAATGACTGATAAAATGTGATACTGCTCACCACCCAATGACCAAGACTCAGCCCATTCCTGGATAATAATCCCAGAGCAGAGAGAGTCCTGAAACCACAATCACGTAAAAGAGATAAGAGCCTGAGCATCCGAGTGACCAAGAGCCAACCGAGACAGTGAGAGAACCCCAAGAGAGCGGCAAACCAGAAAGAGAGATGACCCAGACAGAGAGACAGAGAACTTTCAGGCAGATATCCATCTATATACTGGGCATGGAGTACACAATATGGAATAGACCATTGGCCAATTTGCATCTCAATCCTAAACCTAAGATCAAATTCCAGGCCAGGAATTGGGGATACGCACCATCCCAGCTTCTCTTGCACCTGCAGACACTGGCACAGCAGAGATGCTGAAAAGTCCTTGACTGTCCTGGCAGCAACTATAAACATCAGTATGTTATTACCCTTCTCAGCAGAAATCCAGAACATAGCCTCTTATTAGCTACTATGAAGAAAGTAAACTCTGTCCCAGCCAAAGCCAGGACACATGTGGACCACCTAGGCAACTTCTTACAGTTAATGACACACATAGAAGAGCTCAGTCTAAGCACAAACCTTGACTGCTTTAATAGATATTTTTTTTCCAACCTTCAACTTTCCTCAGTGGAGAAAGGGTGACTCACCCCAGACACCTGCATATTGTAGAATTGTGTTTTGACTCTTTCTGTCTTTAATTTTTGCTGTGAATTTCAGCTCAGAGTCCTCTTACTGGGACAGAAAATCTGATTCTGTAGAGTAGACATGATATTTTCAGTAGTACCTCCAAGGTCTGTTTGGATTTTAGAAACTTGTGCAGCAGATCTGCCAAAGTTGTTATATAGAAGTGCAGACACTACATAACACTTGTTTCTTATGTAGTTTTTTTGCCTCTAGGATTTATATGAAGAAATGTTAGTTCGGGTTTTAGAATTTATAGAATTCTGATCTCAAAAGGAGAACAATAACTTGCTGAAATGGCATGGTAGGTACTGCTGAAGTGAAAATGTAGTCCAGACTGGTAGTTCTTATTCTAACTGAATACTGAAAGATTGGTCCACCTTGACTGAATCTGTGTTTAGGTCCACTGCATTAAATAAGAGTGAAAAATAAGTTATTTTCTTTCTCTCTTGAATCTCTCGTGTAGCAAGTACGTAGTTCATTTAAAAATGTGCATTCAGAGTGCATGGTATAATGATTTCATTGTTAATATTTTCATAAATGAACTGTGTCCTAAATATCCATTTTTAGAATAGAGGTATTTTCATTACTATTCTGGCAAGCAAAGTCTTCAGAGAGAACTGCGTTGTGCTCCTGAGGGAAAGTTAAACTTTTGTGATTTTTTTATTTGCTGGGTTTTTACTAAAAGAAAAAAGGGGAAAAAAAAAAAAGAGCATAACTTAATCCAGTTTGGGCTTATTGTGGTTGCTTATAACACTGCAGACACATAAGAGTGTATCTAAGACTATGATGAATGATTTCAAAATATGACATCAGGTAATTTGGAACAGAAACCTAATAAATAACTTGAGCTTTTAATTCTGCTCTGTTATTAACCAATCAAATAATTAAAAGCAATCTTAAAGTGGATAAAGGAAGTTATTTTTTACTGCCAAAATTATCAAAATTTACAAATACCTCTGTTATTACGCTAATGTATAGTAAGTACCCTCAGAATCATAATTTTTTAACAATATGACTTCAGATGTAGAACAAATATCTGCATGCAAAGGTATGACTGCAGATGTGTGCTTAAATTCCTGAGTTGCTTGCCTTATTTCTGAATTTCTCTTGCTTTTTTTTTTTTTTTTTTTTAAACCGTTGGCTACAGGCACCCTTTGCTCAGAACTATATGTTATGAAACTGCATGAAATATTTTCAGCCAAAAGAGTGTGAAATAAAATTCTATATCATAGTAAATGTTAATAAGTTAAAAGCTCCTTAGCATTCTGTAGGAGTGTAAGTTTCTTCTAAAAACCCTATTTGAAGAGAAAAAACAATTTAGAATCATAGAATGGTTTGGGTTGGAAAGGACCTTAAAGATCATCAAGTTCCAACCCCCCTGCCATGGGCTGGGACACCCTCCACTAGACCAGGTTGCTCAAAGCCTCATCCAGCCTGGTCTTGAACACTTGGGGCATCCACAACTTCCCTGGGCAACCTGTTCCAGTGTCTCACCACCCTCATGGTGAAAAATGTCTTCCTAATGTCTAGTCTAAATTTACCCTCTTTTAGATTATACCCATTGCCCCTAGTCCTATCACTAACCCGCCTCCCCCCCTCCTTCCCTGATAAAGAGTGCCTCCCCAGCTGTCCTGTATACCTCCTTCAAGTACTGGAAGGCTGCTACTAAG
>NW_010132920.1:0-6574 GCF_000699245.1 Pterocles gutturalis | reverse complement strand
CTATGATTCTATGATTCTATGATACCAAATTCTGGCCCCCAATACCAAATTCCACCCCTCAAAAGAAACTCCAAGCTGCAAATATCCAAAAAAGGCCAATTTATAAAGGCAAAGCGACAAGTGAAGCACTGCCTGCAGACGGCAATGCAATAACAACACTGCCTGCAAATCCCTGCTGAGCAACTTCAATCATGTTTCTCTTCTCCTCTATTTAATTGACAATCAAGGCACTTAAAAGTGACAATGAATACCCCAAATGTTTTCTCTCGCATTGCTGTGATTAATTCCTGGAACTTAATTCTCAAGCTGCAAACGGTCACCAGCTTTGGTGAATCTTCTGGACTGGAACCTCAAGCTGATTGCTGACCTGACTGAGGTCACCGTGCTCCTGCCCACCCTTTTTTGGTTTTACTTTGATGGTATGTTCATCACAGAGCAAGGCAACCTAAAAATAAATCCCCCAAAGGGATTTCTATTTCAAAGTTGCCAGTGGCTTCTTACTCATGCCTCTGTGCCAAGATACAACACGGTCTACAGAAGGGCTCATCTTCGTTGCAGTCATGGAGTTCATCACCTGCCAATTAGCTTGAGGTACATACACTTGCTCATGCTGATTTGATTACTCCCATCAGATTTGATCCAGCATGCAAATCATCAGGTCTTACGCTAGGCAAAGCCTGGGGAAAGGAGAAGGCCCGAGCCAATAAATAAACAAAAATAACATTTTTTTGGATTAAACTGAACAAAGAGGGCAAAAACTAAACTTCTCTCCTCCCTCCCAACCTCCAACTCTGCTGTGTGTTGTCAAACACGATGCAATGAGAAGGTTCAGAGAGTGTTGGAAAGGTTCCTTCCACCATGAGCAGAGCCCAAGAGGTCCTACAGGGCCAAGACTCGTGGATCTCATCTGCACTAGACCCAAAATCTGCAAGTAGCAGTCACAACAGGTTGGGAAACACCACTTTCCCCAGCAAATCAGTACCCCAAAAGGTTCCTTAGGACTTTCTAGAGCATCATTCACCCCACAACCCAAAAGGAGCCATGACCGTCTTGGGGGTGCTTGGCTGGCAGAGGTGACAACTTTCAGCTAAGCCATAGAGCTGCTGGTTTTGCCCACTGGAAAACATAAATAAAATGTCCATACCACATTCATAGGGGGTTCCTGTCCAGTTTCCATAGAACCATAGAATCATTTAGACTGGAAAAGACCTTTAAGATCATCAAGTCCAACCGTAAACCCAACACTGCCAAGTCCACCACTAAACCATGTCCCTAAACACCACATCCGTACGTAAACAGGGTTCATCTTAGTTGTGGACCAAATTTTCCCTGAAGCTCCAAGTGGAGGCAGTAATCCAGTATTTCAGATCCTGAACCATCACGTAGTTTTGTTACTAAACGGTTGACGCTGCCTTGAAGCCTGGGAGCTGCGTTTTATGTGCAGGTGAGAGTTTATAGAACATTTGGGCGTCATTTCTGACGAATGGCCCTGCATAAACGTTAGATCTCCAACCTGTCACTCTTGCAAACACTATTTTTTTTTTCTTATTTATTTGTATTGCAGTAATTCTTTCAGGTGCCAAGACTGAGGCCGTGCTATCAATACGCAGCCTGACAGCCAGCATCAAGAGACACCACCGGCTCTACAGACCACACAGGAGAAAAGGAAGCATCATGGCTGGTGTTGGTGGGAGGTAAAACCAGACGATGTCCCCAAATCGCAAGGAAAACCCCAGCAAAATTAACAGAAAGAGAACCTTGGTCCTCAGAGAACCCATCTAAGCGTTTAAACAGAAGAGGACAGCAGAAGCCCCATCTCAGGCAGAAAAACGAGTCTCAGACACACCTTTCATACTGAGATGTCCCACCAAACCACCTAGACCATGACACAAGCAACTAAAGGCCATCAGCTCACACCTCTGGCAAGGTGTGGACCTGCACCATCCTTGGCGAAGCCAATGTGGTGTCCAGAAGCAGGTTGAGGGGGTCCACCGGCACCCATGAGGATGTGGGTTAACTCCACACCTGTGGCCAGGTCCTGTGTCACCTCCCCTACCCATGCCAGACGTTTGTCCCACTGCAGGAAGGACCACATGTGTGGACAACCACCACGGCCATTGGTGACAATGAGCTGCTGCCACCCCAAGCCACAGCAGCCAAGGTGACACCAGGATGGGCTGGACCTCCAAGTCATGGAGGTCTGCCAAGAGCCTGGTCCGGCTCCGGTCCCTGAGAATTGCCACCATCTGTGACGGAGGCAGAGTTGGCTCCTGGTTCTCCTTGTCACCAGGAACAAGCAATGTCATCTCACCCTTTGAAGTTTTTTCTTCTGAGCCTCGCTCTTACAGCAACTCCCGTTGCTCCTGGAGAACCACTGGAGAGGAAACCAGCAGCCTGGCAAGTCCCACCGCTCCCCACCCACCTGCTCCCTCCTCCTCCTCCAAGAAAAATGCAAACCCTTTCAGACCAACCAGCTTAGGTAAATAAACCAACACACCTCCTGCCAACAACGATAACGGAGAACTAAGATCCAATTAAATAAATGAAACAGATTCAGAAGAACAAGGAGGGTTGTTTCTCCGAGCTGGTCACGGTGAGATTAAAAGCAAAGAGAGACCCGGATCCTTTTTCACCAGAGCGCTGTAAAACGAGTGGCACAGACCCAGCAGAGCTTAAAATACACAGTAAGGCACACCCTTCCCTCCAAACACACCTGCCACTTTTTTTCCCCATAAGGCACCCCCTCCCCCCCAAACCCCCCTGCCACTTTTTTTCCCCCTTGTTTTTTCTCTCCCACATCCTCTCTGGAAAAGCTAAACTTCATTCATTACAGAACCAAACTATTTCCTTTTTTATTCTAATATTTCCTTTTTTTTTTTTTTTTTTTATAGGCGACCATCTGGGAGTGGGGAGGGGAAAGGAAGCCCTGGAGCTTTTCAGACACAATAAAAAAAAAAAAAAAAGTATGATTAAAACCAAAAAGCATAAACAAACAAACCACGTTACCCAGAATAATGACTTCGGGGAAATGCGCCAAAAAAATTGTATAAGCTTCTGGAGCGTGGCAGGAGAGAAGAGAACGGAGAGTTCTCACTGCCGAGGAGAGCGTGCCTCTGCAGTGGGACGGCAGCAGCGACAGCGGGGATGCTCTGGGCGAGCCAGGAAGGAGATGGTTTTCACGTAGATTTAGCTGCTTACATTTGTCTTCAGGCACTCGGTTCAAGAAAATGCAAAGCCCTGGTGTAGGAAAACTCAAGACCCTTTCGATACGGAGTACTTGCTCCTCTCTCTGCTCTGGCTGGACCCCCCCTGCAGTGCTGCATCCAGCTCTGGGTCCTCAGCACAGGAAGGACACGGAGCTGCTGGAGCGGGGCCAGAGGAGCCACGGAGGTGGGCCGAGGCTGGAGCAGCTCCCGTGCGAGGACAGGCTGATGTGGGTGTGCAGCTTGGAGAAGAGAAGTCTCCGGGGAGACCTTCCAGCTCCTCCCAGTGCTGAAAGGGGGCTACAGGAGAGATGGGGGGGCACTCTTGTGTGACAGGACAAGCGGTAACAGTTTTAAGCTGAAAGAGGGGAGATTTAGATGAGATATTAAGGAGAAATTTTGCAACATTCTGTAGCCATGACAAATGGGCGGCACCCAGAACCAAGCTGATGTCCCCCTGAAAAATGGGGAGCACAGAGAGATGCACCTATTGCTCCTGTCCTGGGAAGGAAGTGATTCGGGGCGATGCTTTGCACCCACAGGTTTCCACTCCAATGCAGCACCCAAGTCCCTAAAAATAACAGGGTGCAAGAGCCGCACGGAAATGCTGGTGAGGAGGAGAGGGACAGCGTGCGGTGTGGGAAATCTTTTTCGAGGAAAAATACTTATGTTTATGAGAATCTTCTTAGAATAAAAATACTTATGTTTGTAAGACTTTCTTAGAAGAAAAATACTTATGTTTGTGAGATTTTCTTAGAAGAAAAATACTTATGTTTGTAAGAATCTCCTTATCAGAAAAATACTCATGTTTGTCAGAACCTTTTTTAGAAGAAGGTCCTCATGTAGTGATGTCTACTACAGGAGAAAAATAACACCTGCAAGGGATGAGAAAGAAAGCAATTGTTCAGGATGTGAGTAAGATAAGGAGAAATTGAAGGTAAACAATCAACAGGATTAGGTAATGTTAAGGGTCCCGTTCCCAGGACCAAAGTTAGCCAATACTAATTCTGTCTTTAAGATTTTTAAATCATTGTATCCAATCAGTGATTACCAAATCTGCGTGAATTCTGTATAAAAGTGTGTAATTGAGGCATAATAAATGGCTACAGCTTGATCATATTGGTCTGCACAGTCCTTACCAGCGGCAGTGCGGCACTGAGGCAGGGCTGGCAGAAAACACGGGCAGCGTAGGCAGCCCCCCTCCTGAGACACCGCCACTGCAGCAGAGAAGATAAATGACCGGCCCAAGGCCACGCAGCCAGGCAGTGTCCCCTCTACATGACTTTCAGTCCCTGCTCTGGTACAGCATCACTAAAGGATCCTTCAAAAAATTGGCTTCAAAACTGTGATTTATTTTACACCCACACACACACATAAAAATCTACTTTTTTTTTTTTTTGCCTCCTCCTTTCTTTTCTATCCAGATGACACCTCAAAACCTCTCTGAATAACCAGAAAAAGGTTTAAAAACTTCGTATTTCTCCACTAAAGGAGAACTTGTAGGGGCTGACTTGATTCCAGGAGTTGGGGCTTTGCATGAAGCAGGATGCTGCCAATGGTCCCACCTGGCAAATCAGCACCTGTATTTACAACCACCCGCCAGCAGATACTGCAAATATTTCCTAGAAGCTCTAAAACCCATTCCAACGATTGCAATGGGAGCAGGGATGAATTAGCTGAAGTCTGTCACTTGGAGAAGTCACGCTAGAGGAGATCCATCCACATAATCCATCTTTCTGCCGTGTTATACAATGACACGGCAACAGCCAGCCCGGAGGGATTTCCTTCAGGAAAACTCAAACTGTTACGAAAATGGTAAGTTAATACCGAGCAAAAACTCAGCCACCCTTAGAGCCAGGGATGTGCATGACAAGGAATAAAATATTACAGCCCCCATTCAAATATGTTTATTTATAAGAGCAGAAATAAATAGACCTATCTGCAGGCTGCAAGAGAGGAGGCTGAGATTAAAAGGAAAAAAAAAAAAACCCACAAACATCGATTCCTGTTTTGCCATTTTTCCTAATAAATAGCTCGGCACAGCTGTGCTGATGGGTAGCTGGGGTGGAGGAGGGCACGTTGCCCGGCTCTCGCAGGGACGCAGGACACAAATCTGAGCTCAGGCTCTGCCCTTTTGTGTTGATTAAAAAAAAAAAAATTAAGAAGAAAGGAAGAAAGCCAGAAAAGTTATGTGGCTAATAAAGGGTTCTATTGTGCCATCAATTTTTTAAGCTTTAATGATTTCAGGAGGAAGTTCAGCTCAGCAATCAATAGCACAATATGGGCAGGAGGAAATTCAGCGGCGGAGCTGCGGCGAGGGCTGGCGGAAAGCGGGTTCAGAGGAAGGGGGTTCCCCTTGCTCAGGGCAGAGGGGGGCTCCCGGGACCCCGCAACTCTGTCCCCTATCCCACAGAGCTCCTCAGCCTGTTCAGCCAGCGCAGTGTGAGCTCCCCCTCCTGCTGCATGGTGTGTGCTGCTGGGGACGTTTGGGGATGCTGGGACTGCTGCCAGCGGAGTGGGAGGTGGCGAGCACCCACGCCGGCTGGGATGCGCACTCCATACACCCCACAGCGGGGCTGAGCACGTCCCAGGGGTGCTCGCCCCATGTTCCCCATACCCGGGCTGAGCATGTCCCAGGGAGGCTCGCCCCACACTGAGCCCATCCCAGTGATGCTCACCCCACTGTCCCCACACTGGAGCTGACCACATCCCCAGGATTCTCACCCCACACTCCCCACACCAGGGCTGAGCACATCCCAGGGATTCTCACCCCATGCACCCCACACCCAGGCTGAGCACATCCCAGGGATTCTCACCCCACAGTCCCCAAACCAGGGCTGAGCACCTCCCAGGGATGCCTGCCCCACACTGAGCACATCCCAGGGATTCTGACCCCATGCATCCCACACCTGGGCTGAGCACATCCCAGAGATGCTCACCCCACACTCCCCAAACTGGGACTGAGCCCATCCCCAGGATTCTCACCCCACAGTCCCCACACTGGAGCTAAGCACATCCCAGGGATTCTCACCCCATGCACTCCACACCCGGGCTGAGCACATCCCCGGGATGCTCGCCCCACACTGAGCACATCCCCGGGATGCTCGCCCCACTCTCCCCACACCCAGGCTGACCACATCCCAGGGATTCTCGCCACCAGACCCGTCGGTCCCTGGGCACAGCAGCTGGGGACACCCAGACAGTCCCCCAGGTCCCCCTCCTCCGGGCAGCCCACTCGGAGGGAAGCCCCACTCCTGCCCGCACACCGACAAACCTACCGCATCGCCGAGGCTCCGTTGCTGCCGGCGGGGAAGCAGGACGCGGGGTTATCCGTGAGGGGACGATCCTGCGCCAGGCAAACCTAAGTGACA
>NW_010132919.1:0-1083 GCF_000699245.1 Pterocles gutturalis | reverse complement strand
CTGAACGTCACCTGTGAGCAACCCGCGGGGACCGGGGAGGGGTCTGGGGGAGGGGGTCTGCCTTGGGGACCCACCCAACTTGGGGACTCACTTGCCTTGGGGACCATCCCACATGGGGACCCACCTGGCTCAGCGACCCATCCCACTCGGGGACCCACTGGGCTTGGGGACACACTCAACTTGGGGACCCACCTGGCTCAGGGACCCATCCCACTTGGGGACCCACCTGGGCTGGGGACCCACTGGGCTTGGGGACACACTCAACTTGGGGACCCACCTGGCTCAGGGACCTCCCCATCCCAGGGACCCACCCAGCTTGGGGACCAATTCAACTTGAGACCCACCTGGCTTGGGGATGTGTCCAGCTTGGGGACCCACCCAACTTGGGGACTCTCTGGCTTGGTGACCTTGGGGACCCATTGAACTTGGGGACCCCTCCAGCTTGGGGACTGACCTGGCTTGAGGACCACCTGTCTTGGGGACCCATCCAATGCAGTGACCCACCAGGCTTGGAGACCCATCCAGTTGGGGACCCATCCGGTGACTCACTGAACTTGGGGACCCACTGAACTTGAGGACCACCCATCTTGGGGACCCAAGTGGCTTGGTGACCCATCCAACGCAGTGACCCACCTGGCTTGGAGACCCATCCGGTTGGGGACCCATCCGGTTGGGGACCCATCTGGTGATCCACTGAACTTGGGGACCCACTGAACTTGGGGTGCCACAGGGCTTGGGGACACACCCCTGTCTCAGTGACGGATGCGTCTGTCCCCCCGCAGTCCCGCCGGTGATCCTGCTGTTGCAAGAGGCCATCTCGCAGCACTTCTGGTGCATCCCCTTCTCGGTGGATGCCAACCCCGCGCCGACCATCCGCTGGCTGTTCAACGGCTCGGCGCTGCCCGAGGGGCCGTACATCCACACGCGCATCGTGGAGCTGGAGCACAGCTCCTCGGTGCTGCACGGCTGCCTGCAGCTCAACCGCCCCACGCACGTCAACAACGGCAACTACACCCTCCTGGTGCGCAACCCGTTGGGCTCGGCCGCGCGCAGCGTCCAGGGGCGCTTCATGGACAACCCCTT
>NW_010132918.1:61221-72446 GCF_000699245.1 Pterocles gutturalis | reverse complement strand
GGATCCTGAACTCCACCATCTCATAGTTGGTGTATCCCAGGCTGCCCTTAAGTTCTACATTCCCCCCCCCAGCCCTTCCTTGTTGGTGAGAACAAGGTCCAGCATAGCCCCTCTCCTGGTTGGCTCCTCTATCACTTGGAGAAGGAAGTTGTCATCAACACATTCCAGGAACTTCCTGGCCTGCCTATGCTGTGCTGTGTTGTTCTTCCAACAGATATCAGGGTGGTTGAAATCCCCCATGAGGACCAGAGCTTGTGAGCATGAGGCTGCTCCTATCTGTCTATAGAGGACCTCATCCACTTGCTCTTCCTGGTCAGGTGGCCTGTAGCAGACCCCCACTACAATGTCCCCTGTCCCTGCCCTCCCTTTGATCCTGACCCACAAGCTCTCTGTTGGTTCCTCATCTAACCCCAGGTGGAGCTCCACGCACTCCAGCTGGTGACATAGAGGGCAACGCCCCCTCCTCATCTCCCCTGCCTGTCCTTCCTAAAGAGCCTGTATCCCTTCATTCCAACACTCCAGTCACAGGATCCACCCCACCACGTCTCCGTGATGCCAATAAGATCATACCCCTGCAGGCGCGCACACATCTCCATCTCCTCTTGTTTATTCCCCATACTACGTGCATTCGTACAGAAGCACTTCTAGATGGTCCTTTGCGAATGAGCTCTGATTTGTAAAACCCTCGAGTGTTCAGGTAACTCTTTTATTCAAGACACTCCCTAGTTTCTTAGCCTAGTAGTTCTTAGCCTGTGTACATCTTCTGACACCAGCTGGTGCTTTTCTAATTTATCCTTCAGATAACATGTCAGAGGGTGCTGCCCCTTTCTTTTCTTGTAAATCTGGAAAACTGGCAAATGCTGGCAATTCCATTTGGCACTCAGGGATATGATGTGTTTTGAGAAGCTGAGACTGCAGCAGCCAAGAGTAACCCCCACAAAACAGGGTGTGTAATGCTCCTCTGTGGAACCTGAATTCATTGCAGAAGCTTTGTGTCATGAGTCTGAAATATTACCTGAAAATAGTATTTGCTGGGTTTATATTCTTTTTTTTTTTTTTTTCTATTTCGCCTATTTAAAAAGGATGAGCATGCATGTGGATTGTCCCGGGTTAAGCTGAGACAGAGTTAACTTTCTTCATAATAGTTAGCAAGAGTCTGTGTTCTGGATTTGTGCTCAGAAGAAAGCTGATAGAAAGTGATGTTTACATGCTGCCAAGGTCTTTCAGCTTCTCTGGCTGTCTGCAGACGGGAGAAGCTGGGAGGGAGCACAGCCCCAGTTACTAGCCCAGGATTTGAATTTAGGTTTGGGATTGAGACCCAAAGTGGCCAATGATCTATTCCATAACATACACGTCATGCCCAGTATATAGGTGAGGACCCTCCAGAAGATCGCCCCTTTTTGGTTCCGGATCTCTTTTGCTCCAGGTTATCTCGCTCCAGGTGGTCGCTCTCTCAAGGCCTTCCCCCCACCCACCCCGGTCAGCTCTCGGTTATCTCCGTTCCGTGAGTGCGGTTTTGGGACTCTCCCTGCTCCGGGATTGTTAGCTGGGAACAGGCTGAGCCTTGGTCATCGGGTGAGGGGGCAGCATCACTGTGTATCACTCATTTTGTATATTTGTATATAGTATTATTTTCAATATTATTGGAGTTTAGTTATTAAATTGTTCTTATCTCAACCCATGAGTCCTTTTTTCCCTTTACCCCTTTAATTCTCTCCCCTATCCTTGGGGGTGGAGGTGGGGGGTGAGAATTGGGTGAGTGGTTTGGCCCCCAGCCAAGGGCAAACCCATCACATGGATGTATTATAATAATCCAATAAGTAGAAATACCAAACAAAACTGTCACATTACTGCCATTAAAGTACAAGTAGGTGTAAGCTGGAATTTTAGCTCCATAGTCAAATTCCCCCAGAATTCAAATATGTTTCAAAACGTTTAATTAGAATTCACCCATTGAAAAGAAGCCATTACTAACGTCTGGAATTGGTGGTTGAATACACAGGCTGTGGAAGTGACTGTGTGAACATGTCAGGAGGTGGGATTTCCAGTCTTGCTGTCAAGCCTCCAGCATTTTATTTTTTTTTAACTCGGAGACCTTTCTTCCCCTTTCTCTGTACTTCAGACTAATTAAATGTCTGAAATGACAGCTCCTGCAACACTTCTCTCTTTAATCCTCTGCTGGTCTGTGTATTCCAGTCCATGCAGTAAGGTGAGAATGTGCAGGTACAGGAAGCCCAAAGCAGCTATTGCAAACACTAAGGTAAAAATCTTATTTACATGGCAGATCATTTGATTGGTGCTTTGCAATACAATCGGGAAGTTAAGGATTTAATCTGGCAATGAATCTTTTGGATATTCATCTGCTGGAGATGCAGATCCCCATATCTGCCAGCAAATTGCTGAGAGATTGTGGGACTGTTTATGAGGAAAATAACTGGTTTCTGCTGCAAACTACCTGAGCATGTGTTTCCTTAAAGCAGCAGAAGCTCTGCAAGTGGTGCTACTCCAAGGGAGGTTACTGTTAACTCCCTATGATTGCTCGTACTTTGGCAGAAACTAATATCAGTTGGTTGAGGAAATGAGAGGGAACAACTGAAAAATAAGCAAACATTCTTGGAGTCAGGGGACTGAAACATAGAAAAATATAACTTTTCTGTTAAAGTAAGTGCAAATGGTCAAAGTTTTATTTATTGATTGCAACCCATATTGCAATGCTCCCTGAACTAGCACTTTAATAAAACCAGGGAAAATGACAACCAAAAGGAGTCCCAGAAATCATAAATCTCAGTGTATGTGCTGAACGGTGTGGAGAAAATAATCAGCAAAAACCAATCAGCTCCACCTCAGTTTGGAAGCACAGAAACTGACATTTGGGGAGGACAGAGGGGCAGAAAGCCTTGGCTTATTCAGTCCCGCCTATTTCATATGGCAGCCAGCACCAGATGCTTCAGAAAAACATGTAGGAAATTCCACAGCAGGCACATGGGGGATAATCTGTCCCCATCTCCTTGCCAGGAAGATCTCGTGCTAATCCTGAAAATTTAAGAATATTTTTACAACTTGAAATACCAGGTTTATATTGCTCCCAATATTCCGTTTAAGTGTTAACCAGTATAACTGGATAGTCAAATTCTTGTTTGAAACCTGCTAAACCTCATTTTTCTTGGATTTTTTTTTTTTTTTTTTTTGCAATGCATTAAATGTCCACTTAGTTTTAAGGAATATTTCAGATTTATTACCCTTACTTTTGCAATGACCTGACCAAATCAAATTTTGACCAAGCAGACATTTCTCAGTGTTCAAAATGGCATGTACAAGAATTATAAAGAGGAAGCACTCCCCTCATTTTTCAGGTTGCAGCCTACACATCTTACTCTTGTCTTCCCTCGGTTGCCAAAAACAGAGTATTCATTTCAGAGATGTGGCTAGGTCTGTGTCTGGGGTAGACCTGCTGCATAGGATTCAGCTTACCTAAATTGCTCCTGCGTTTTGGAGATGTAGGCTACATCTGCTCTGGTAAGTTAAAAACACTGGGACAGGAACTAAGCACAGGGACTTAATTATTCACAGAGTTTGATTGCTGGAATGATCCTAGAAATATTTTCCTCCAATAAGGAGAACTTTTTCCAAACAACTCCCAGGAAGAGTTTGCATGATTGCATGGCCTAGGTGAGAGAAACCTTTGCTATCAGTGTTTTAACGGAAACTACTCCATTTTGGAGGCCAAAAGAGCTGACTGCAGCATCCAAGCCTCAGTGACAGAGAATTGTCTCAAACACATCTAACAAACTGGTACATATGTAGCCTTGGGAACCCACCCTCCCCAAGTACATCCCATATAGTCAATGGAGGCAAGTGTTTTTGAACTCCCCCAGAGGAGATGTCATGTCTAAATTGTACCAACAGATCTTTCTTTTGGCGATATCTACCGATCAGACACAGAGCTCCATCTGCTTTAGCCGTGGCATTTTGTTAGCAGCTGAAATTGCAGTGCAAGTCCAATCAGGCAGTGCAGATCCCATGCTTTACTGATTAGCTCCAATAATCTGGGTATCAGGAACTCTACTGTTACATTTTCCTTTCATTTTCAATCACTTTGTATTGAAAAGGATAGTGAACAAGTAAAAACTAAACCTGAACTTGCAGATTTTTATCTATGCAAAAATGGAAGAATGCTTTTTTATTAATTTGCCATTTTAAAAAGAACCAGCACCAGTGGTTTTGTGTTGTGGTAGTGTCTAGAGGTCTCAGTCAGAACTCAAGTACCCCTTTCAGCTTCAGATGCCTCTGAACAAACATTAACAATAAGAGAGTTTCTGTCCCATAGAGTTTATCCTGGAAATGAACCAAATAGTCGAAGAGGGAAGAATAAAACAAAGGCATGGAGAGTACAGCAATGCACTTGAGATTAAAGAATTTACTAAAATGTACTTAAAAATTAAGAGATTTAGAGCAACAGAAGACTTTAATTAATCAGACTGTCAGAACTAACTGCCAGGTAAAATATGTCTCCTGATAAATGTATGACTGCTGGTAAAATACCTCCTTCACTTTAGGAGCAGAAAAGGAAAAGTGAAGGAAGTTCTGGAGGAGCAATGGCTGAGAGATGCTCTCAATTATGCTGCTCAGGCACCGACAATTGCATATCATATGCTGTACACCAGCACCACCAATGAACAACAACTGTTTAATTGATATTTAGGAGGATGCATATGCATGCTAATCCTGCTCCATTTGTAGGGTGAAACAAAAGCTACAGTATGCTAAATGGTTTCCTTGCCACTGCTGCAAAACACTGCTACCATGTATACTGTGCTTGTGCCCATGCATAAAATCCCACCCAGCTACCATCTCCACTTTCTGCATCAGCTGTTTTTCAGTTTGTTGGCTTTGTTTATTTCCATTGTATCTGAATATCTGTTAGGATTTTGAAGACTGTGTTCCTCTTACTCTGAGACTTCGCTGACTGTTTTCATCTGAGGTTTTATTTTGGTTGTCTTTTGTATCAGGGACTTTCATGCATGTGTAACCATGTGGCAAAGTTTGTTATTAACTAATCAATATTTTAAAAAACCCCAAACACACAGTGGGATATCTGTAAAAGAAAAGTTCCATATTCTGGAGTGCACTTTTTTGCTCTTCTTAGGAGCAATATTTTACACTTTTACAGCATCTTATCCTTGGACAGAACCTGGGGATTCTGCAATGGTACCGAAATTGAGACTCAATCAATCAAGCAGTGTTGATAATTACTTAAAAATGTTTCAGAGAGAAAGCAGAGAGATCTTAGGCCTAGATGTATACAATAGGAAAATTTGCTTTGACTGGGAGTTAACATGGAAAGAGCAACCTTATCTGAAAAAGCTAAGAGGTTGTCTGTTTCTGAAAAAACTCACATTATATTTTTTTAGCCCCTTTCACACATGAATTTCACAGCTACAATGAGGGATAAAGTTAGCCTCTCTATATTTCCACTGTACATGTAATTGATGCTGATCATAAATTCACTGGCTATAAAGTCTGAAAGGACTCACAGCTGGCTCCTTACCAGCAACTCTGTGTCCTTTGCAGAATCACAACTTTCTAGGGTAGAGTTTCTTCGTACAGTGGTGGTCTACATGTTTTGCCAGGCACTGAAACAGCTTTTAAGGCTTTAATTGAGGAGGTGAGCAGAGACAAAATTCTATCTCTTGCTCCCTGGGCAGTGCATTTTCATTACAGAATCAACAACCAACAAATGGAAATCAAGACTGGATTCAGAGACTCAGATCTTCTTCCAGCTCAGCAATCTTGCTACTAATCAGTGGTGCTGGGCTGGCTTTTATTTGTCCTTTTTTCTGCACCCATGAATTTTCCATTCCTGGTCCAGCAGCTCAGCTTCTGGATAAGAGATGATGGATGCTTAGATCTAGATTTACACACACTTTATGGTTAGGAAAATATTCTGTAACAAGGGATATGATTTCTTCTGCTTATAAATACACTTTTAACTGTTACCAAATGTTGGCTACGTATAACAAAGGTAGGTCACAATTAGGGTCACAAATTATGTGAATTGCCTGAAAAACATTAGTGTATTTTGTATTGATTCCAGCTTATTATTTGAAAAAGATGAAACACCTGTAAGAGAAGTAGATTATGGTGATTACCCAAGATGAACATCAAATCATGAAAAATTCTGCAAAAACTGCAATACTCTTCAGCTTTGAGAATGGTTCCCACAAGAATAAATTTGAATCTAGACTACAGAGATGTTGATACCAACATCTGCATATCTTTAAGTGTGTGAATGTTCTGAAGCATTTAATGAGATCTGATTGCTGAATATCAGAACTGGGAGGGAAAGAAAGAGAGTGAAAAAGAAAGTCAAACTGAGAAAAGCGAAAGCAACCAATTTCTGTCCTGAAACTTTCCCTGCAGTATCTCAGTCAACTTAAGTGGATTACGCTATACACTGTCTGTAAATAAAATCAGATCCTGCTTCTTCAAGAGAACCCTAACATCAACAGCTTGAGATGAAAATGACTTTTAATTAATCCCTGACAAAATATAAAAACAATGAAATAATTATATAACAAATTATGAATATGTATTCATTCAGGAAACTTCTTTTAATGGGAAGCACAGTATTCCCAAAGTTAACTGTAAAGGTATACATATCAGACAAAAGTGACTGCAAAACAACCGCAGAGAAAGGCTGTGTCTACAGCTAGAGGCAGAGGGCTGCAGGTGCCCAGTCAGAGCTCCTGCAGGAGTAAAAGTGGAGTGTGGAGGGCAGGCAGGATGGGGGCTGAGCTCACAGTGCTGCTCTTGTTTGTAGCTGGAGAAACTGGATGTGTCATTTTTCAGCTGTCAACCAGCATGGACAGAAAGAGTTTAGGGTCTGGTAGATGGACTCCTGCGAATTTCTCTTCAGTGGTTTTTATCTCCACCTGACTGTTTCACTATCTTGACAGAAGTTATCATCCCTGTCACAATGGTAGTGTAGGAGCAATTGAGTTCACATTTAGCAAGTCTATTTGTATTCCATGTCTTTGTCCAAGCTGACTTTCCCAGGAAATGTAAATTCAACTATTAACTTGGGAATCAGTGTGGCTAGTGCTGCTACCCTTAAAAAGCCCGAGATAACCTCTGATACACAGATGGGATGGGCAGAAATAACTAAAAGAAGTTCTCAGAGCTCATTTTTTTTAGCTTGTTTCAAGGCAATTTGCCTTCCTCTAAGCAATCTCCAGCTCTAGTAAGCATCAAGTAAACAGTTTCAGGCCAGTTCCTGAAGTTGACATGACAGCCTTACTTGTATGGTAATTGTCTCTGCTCCTTAATACTTACTTATACATTGCAGGAGAATGTTGCTTACCCACTGATAATAGATTGCTGTGATTCACAAAGGCAAATATTATAGAAGTAGGCAAAAGTTTTGAAAATGAATGAATGCAGCAGACATAATTCTCAAGCATTCTGAATGCATTGCTTAAAAGACAGAGACATTGATTTTTGCTATGTATATCCCATTAGGAGTAATTGGGTCAGGAAGACATTTATGCATCTAATACACTTGTATGAATTTCAGTGATGAAACTGGGAGTTGGGTTCAGATTAGAGTGTTATTGGAAGTGCCTCTCCACCAGTTCAGCTTCTAAGAACAGCAGAATAAATGTGGATTAATGCTTTGCAGTAAATCTCATGTCATCTTTTTATCAATTCTAAAATTCTAATAATATCCAGGAAATGCAGATTGAGAAAAACTGCTGTGATGTAACAAAACCTCCTTCTATAAACGTTACAGAGTACATACGCATTAGTATTTCTAAAGCTTTTTTATTATAAAAAAGATGCGGAAATTTTTATATACTCTAACTAGATTTTAATGGACCTTTGAAATTCATTAGAATGTTTTAGTCATCCATTCAAGTTACAGTTAATATCTTCTGCCTGAGGAACCAAATCCTGGTGGTGGATCATATTGCAGTGGGAGTGTGGTAGGTCTTTCAGCTATGTAAACCATCTGTGCCCTGAGTTCAGCTATACAAGAGACTATTGACCAGGTACACAAAGGAATGAGACATATTGCTTGACCATGGTAGCCTTGGTTTCCAATTTCCAGAATGGTGTTGTGTCAAAAATGCCAGCAACAAAAGGTGAAAGGCAGGAGGCTTTCAGGGGGAAGTGAGGTCTGGTGAAAGGACGTCTCTGTCTTTACCCAGACAGTCCAATACCGATCATGATATCACCTTTTTCTTCAAATGAAGCTATTCCCTGAGAGTCAAGCCCTCGCCACAGCCCTCATGCATGGGCTTTGCCCTAGAGCAGGATAAAATGTTTCCACATGTAATAAATTCAGAAAAAAAGTAGTTTCAGAGTAATTAGCAGCTGTCCATCAACAGCCAAGAATCAGACCTTTAAAACTTTCCCTCTTTTTGTAAACATGTTTAAGAAAAACAGAACAGAATAAAGTTTTGAAAATATTGCAATGCGTTGTATAAATGCTTTCAAGAGAAATAGCTGTCCTTTGGGTGAGATATTTTGTTTCAGCTTTTCACAAATATTAAAAACAGTGTTTGCATTTTGAAACTGAAGAGCTTTAAAAATAGAATAAAAAACTTTAAATAATCCACAGTTTAAACAGTTTTTCAATCTGAAGCAAAAAATGGGATTTATTTTAATCTCAGTAACTATAATAACTATAAAATTATTGCTACTAATACTATTATATTATTAAATTACTAAAATTCTTTTTTAATTACTTGGTCCTAAATCTGGAGGGTCCTAGGTAAAAATATTCTGTTTATTCTGTTTTACTCAGGTCCTACACAGGAAGACCTCATAAGAGTACTGCCTCAGCTTGTTCCCAAACATGAGAAACAACATGTATTTTAGAAGTTTCTGCTCCTCCTCAAAGTAAAGTAGATAACAGGATATGTTGGCCCAAAACCTATGTTTACACAAATGGCCTGTTAATATCTGCTTCAACTATCCCATCTAGTGGAATTTTACCTCTATTGTCTTATCCAAACTGAAATGTCATTAACCCAGTGAGTATTACTTGTTATTCATGTGCTGGTCCTTCAAGGTGGGATTTCTGTTGTATAATCCCATACATCCTTTTCAGTCTGCAAGAGCTGTCCCACAGCTCCTAGGCTAAACCCTTCTTTTTCTCTCTGTAAGGCAAAATTTAGAAAAATTACAGATTTATGTATCTGTTATGTTGATACTCATGTTAATTTGTCAGATTTTATGACTTTTATCTTCACATGTGATACCCCATCCAGGTAACAGCTGAATGGCAGTAGAAATTGTTACATCCAGGAACTGCCTTCCTACTGGTGACTCTTATCTTTCTGAAGAACATAAAAGTGCTATCTGAGGCTGCCAGCCTTCCAATTCTTTTTACTCTTGTGTCCAAACTCCTCTGAATTAGCAGGTATCCACTTCCAAATGTAATGTCAAAGAAAGTGTGAAACTAGAAAGTGGAGCCATATGTAGTGCCACTTTAATATTTCTGGGTCAGCAGCTCATCTTTGATATAGAGCAGAATCCTCTTAGACCAGACCTCTCGTAGTCTCAGTCTCCTCCCTGGTGTTGTTAGTATCTCACCTCCTTCTTCTTCCTCTTATTTCAGTGCCTTTTTTTCACATTGCACACATATTTTGGACCCTTTTCCCATCTTGCTGCCATCATCCACTCTCTTTTTTCCCATCTTAGAAGAGTCAACTGTATTCTTAATTCAATGAACGCACACAGATTCTGTCAATGACAAAACCCTGGGCTTGTGGTCTGCTCCTCAGGGCAGAGCCTACAGCTTCTCTGAGGCATGAGCGTTACAACCATCTGAGGGGACTAATAATAATAAATTCCCAATATTGAGTAATTTCTATTAAGAAGGATGCTGTTTCGTTTTTGATTTTTTTTTCTTTTCTGGAAAGGTGTTAACATATTATTGCTGTTAGCATGTAGAAGACAACTTGTTTATTGTTAATTAACCACCTACAGAGAAGATGCTTAACCTGAACTACACCTTTCAAAGGAATATCCAGGGGCTGAATTTACCAGACATCTTTACAAGTATTAAGTACCTACGTTTACTACTGAGCAGCAGCAAATTATTTCAGAAATGCCCTGGGTGAGGGAAAATAGTTTGGAGAAACAGAATGCTAATTAGAGTCAGGAAGTTTAGGGCCAGATGTTTCTTGGCAGGGAATCGTGCTGTGTACATGGTAAGGTATGGGGGCTATGCGCTGTGAACCTGTTTGTGTAAATGGAAGGATCTGGCATCTTGTAGAGGGGGACTACTGTCCCAACAGCAATGGTGAATCTATAGTCCTTAGCTTTGTAAGTTGCAGAGTGTTTGGGTTGTCATTCAGGTGGAGTGACACTACATGGGAGATGCTGACAAAGTCATTTCTTCTTTTTGTAATTTCTTCGGGATTTGACATTGAATGAAGACACTGAACCTGTAACCTGTACAATATTATTTTATTGGAAGAGCAGCTGGTGTTGATATTCAGAAACATGGCTGCTAATATCAAGACCCAATCTTCACTTTTTCTCCAGCTACAGAATATTAGTGATCCTCATAATTAGGAAGATTTCTCATAATCAAAGGATCTATAGGATTTTGTCCTACAACACTGTTGTACCTCACTCTTGTACCTGAATGAAATATTTCTTATACTTGCTCTCTTTGTCTGCAAGGCTCATAATTTAGATGGCAGAATGCAAAATAACCCTGCAAACAGCACTACTCTTCAGTGCTCATTTACAAAAGAGAAGAATCCTTTTCCAACAAGAAGGCTCAGTGTCTTGAGTTATATTTGCATGTGTAATTTTGTGCTTCATTGCTCCTAATGTGCACTTACAAGGTATTATTTCCGAGAACAGCTATAACTGATTTGAACACAAACCACTGGGTTTATCACCTCTTGGACTTGGATTTGTGTCTTATCCTTAGACAAATGCATATGGAAAGCTTTGCTCACTGCATTGCATATTGCAGCTTACTCCTCAAATGTACAATACATAATTCAACAGAGTCTGGTGTAGTTGTCAGCTTTTCCTCAGAAAGAAACCAGCTGTTTAGAAGGCTGAAGCAATAAAGCATTTTTGGAAGAGCTTCCTCTTGTGGATTTCTACAGCTCCTCTCAGCTCGTATTACTAAGACAGACACAATAACATATTTACAGAAAATCTGGACTTAAAGCCAAATGAGAGTTTCTGCCTCCACT
>NW_010132918.1:49657-61190 GCF_000699245.1 Pterocles gutturalis | reverse complement strand
TCTTTGACTTATGGTTGTACATGTACAACGAGGGAGAAAGAGGGAAGGCTGGTGCTTCTTACACTAATTTACACCTTCTCTATATAGGGCAGTTTCCATTTTCTCAAGGACCTCTGTGTGATGCTGAGTGAGTCACTGAGACACAGACCTATAAAAGACATTGCATACATCCATAACATGTACACCTGGAAGGCATTTAGGGTATACCTATGCTCCTCAGTGCTAAAATATTACTTTAGTACAGGGCTAGCAAAGAACAGCCAAAAGCACATTGCTTCTAACCCTCATGGCTGTTGAATCAGCTGCTAAACACAATGTACACAAATATGATATATAAGATATATAAGATATAAACAAGCCTATCTGAAATCTTCCTCACAAAGTCTAAAATATTGATAGACTGCTTTACCCTCCATCTCGTCCTCCACAAAAAATACAGAAATATTAATTACGTTTCTAATGAGTCCCCCTCTCACATCTCCCTATTACAAAATACCACACAGATAAAGTGTAACTTAGTTCTCCCAATCCTCACAGCTATTAAAAAATACATACTTGAATTCACATCTCTCTTCCCTCACACCTGTCTGTGATAAACCAAGATATCTCTTGAAAGCATCCATCACTCTTGTGAACCCAGTCTTTCTATAATATCTATATCTGTAATATCTGTTGGGTTACAACAGGGCCAGGCATACAAAATGAAAACCTTCTCTAAGGCCAAACAGTTACATTCCCTGTGCAGGCAGACAGTACTTTTCAGCAGTTGTTCTTCTCCCATGTCTTTGTTGCCTAGATATGAGACACTAAGACAGTCTGTGTCCTCCACACTGTGCCTGTGGGAGGGAAAAATATGCAGGGACCTCAAACTGGTGGGCACATCATTTAGAATGACCAAACTATAATCAAACATAAATATATTTTAAAATATGTATATGTGGAATTATTAAAATGAGAGGCCAGTCTGATGTAGAAACAGATAAATGATCACCCTGATCATAGTTTAAAGAAAGGCCTTCTCCTCCTCACCACTGTGCTGAAGAGGTGTCTTGTTGACACAAAAGAAGGAAAAAAAAAAAAAAAAAGTGGTACCTATGCCTCCACCTGCTCTGGTCAAGCCTGCCTTACTGGTAAGTTGATGGGGTAGAGAAATAGCATCTTCTTTGATGGTAGCAGTAATTGAAGACAATTCTCAGGGACCAAGGAAAAAAGAACCCATCATAAAAAAGGCTGTTGAATCCTTTTGTAGCTTTTGTAGCTTCCTACTCAAGGTGCAGAAAAAAGTAGCAGGAAAGGAAGACCATGGACTACCAACACCAACTGACAGGCCATTCCCTTCTGCTTCTTTTAAAGTGGGGTAGTGACATGCATCCTCTCCACACAGCTTGCATTCTGGCACCTGAGCTATGTATCGATGAGCTTTTGGGTTCTCTGTACCTGGTGGAGTACACCCTCCAGCAGAATTTACCTGGATGGTGGTGGCCACACTGTTCGGGCCTGGGTAGCAACTACTAATGGAAATAGCAGTCAAGGTCATGATTTCACCTTCAGATGTATCTGTGAAATCCCTAAAAACAAGTATATCAGCACCTAGAGACACACAAGATCTTGCAATGTTGTCCTTACCCAGCCTCTCAGAAGAGTTTCTTCCCTTGGACACACGCTAAAAGTTTGTAACTTTGTGCATGAGTACCCAAATTAGATTATTTGGCAATCCCAGAAGGACTGCTTAGGGAAAGGCCACTGCTACTTGTCAGTGCCTCTAAATATACTGGTGATAGCAGCATCACGTATCTGGCCATATCTGGAGACCATGTCTGGGAAGAAAGCTCAAGGAGAAGATCTGAAGGAGGATTTCTTGATTGTACCCATCTTCCCTTGCTTGAAGACTGAGTAAGCTGACATGGCAGAAAGCTACCAGTCTGTAAGACTGGTGAGAAGCCCTGGCTCCCAATCATTCAGGTGACAAGCAGAGGCGCTCCATCGTCATCTTTAGTCTCAGAAATCAGACATCTATTGCAACCAGACATAATGCAGATGTGTGCTTATCTGTCAACAATTAATACTGCTTGTTATACATCCAGACTTCCTTTTCTTAAACTTAAAGTAGATTCACTGGATAACAGGATAACTGAAATCTGGCTTTTTATTTGTCTTCCTTGGCTTGATCTTGACCTGGACCCCGTAAGTAGAGAAAAATACCCCATCATCTTAGTTCTTGGTCCTGTGTTATTTATCCAACAAGGCTTCTAAACAGTGAAAGTCAAGGTGTCTGAGTAAAGCAAAGACAGCTTATCAACCCACTAGAGCTGTGTTTTTAAATCATGGAATCTGTCTCATAAGTGTATGGGCTCATGGGGTATAGGTTTTTGTGAGCACAGGAGACTTCACAGTTTGTGGGGTTAGTTAGAAGATTCTCAAGAGAAGGATGTGAAATCTAGTGACATCTGTATCTAAGCTGTCTCTAGGAATTAGCCTTTAGAGTAATTATTCTCTTCTTTACCCTATTTTCCTCAGGAAGATAACTACTTAGTTTTCCTCTGTGTCGTTTTGGGAGTGAATAGGGATATCTGTCATGTAGATGGTGGAAGGGAGCAAAACACCGAAGGGGAACATGTAGAGACAAATTGAGGTTTCTGTCCAGAATTACCCTCATGGATGTGGTGGTACAGAAGATGCCAAACCACTGGAAGCATCTTCACCCCTTGCTTGTAGCCTACTGCTCATAACATTCATAGCGAACATAGAAAATGCCGTTTTAATCCCCAGCAGAAGGAACTGAACCCAAGTCTACCACATACTATATAAGAAGTCTGGCATCACCTGAGCCTTTCCTTGAAATAAGAGCCCAATTGTAGTTTTGTTCAGAATAGCAGTTCCTCTCTGTCACGGAGTGCCAGGTGAATCCCTCCAGATAAGACAGGCAGGGAAGACCCTGACACAAGCTAGGCACTAAACAAGCTGTTTGGCAGCATCATGATTTGTATGTACATGGGGGCAGAACTTCCTGCACCTGGTAAGTCATAAGGCAAAAAGCTAAGAAACCTACAGACTTCATATTAAACAACAAAGTTAGAGGAGCGTAATGTCACAAATACACCTTATGAGTGTCTCAGGTGCCTACATGGGAATGTAGACAGGACCGATCTTCTCTTCCATGCTGCAGATGAACTTGCAGCAAATCCAGCCTGAAATCTGTTGCTGTGTCATGGGTTGAATGATAACAAGACCTTTCATCCAGAAGTAAGGGAAACACGCAGGTCATGCAATGTTGTGTATAATATACGGTTTGTTTGTGGTTTGGTTTTCTCAGCTGTAGAAAGGCAAATACAGTTGAAAACTAAATACATAGGATATACCGAACTGTAGCATGACTGCAATGGTTAATTAGTTAATGTTTGTGCAATGCTTTGACTGAAGATGTAAAATATCAAACGTTATTGTTAAGATAAATTGAGATGCCCATTGTTCTAATCTTTACCCACTTACAGTGATTAGTTTTCATTGGTCTTCAATAAATTATAACGCATTCTGAGATATTGCTGCCATTTTTAATATATCAGTAGTCAGACAGGCTCATCAATTACCTCAAAATCAAGCAGTTTAACACAAAAAAATAGAAGTAGCAAGATTTGATCTGAATCCATGCAATCAGGCCCTACCTGGAAAAGACATAAAGCTTTAATCTCTGCTGGGACTTCATCTCTGCTGCTGGATAGGTTGCTCCTGGAGGGATATACAAGGACAAATTCTGCTTTTCGTTGCTTCATGCAGTTCCATTGACTTTCATGGGATTGGAAAGATTACTTAAAGAGAGAATGTGCTTTGCAACTTTACCTTGCTTCCATTAGCAGGCCATACAACTTCAATAAAATATAGGGTGAAAGTTCTTTGAGAACTACAAAACACCTGGACATCCTCAAACTGTTTTCTCTGCCTGGTTGATTTGTTAGCCATTCTCTTCGCACAAATAATAAAAATGGTGATGGAATGGATGTGGCACAGTCTGTGCTCTCACGATCTGCCATGTCTACTATTAACTTGTTCATGTTAGAATGATAATTTTTTATTAAATTAACAATTTAATAGTGGTTTTCATCACATCTCTTTTACATCCATCAACATGTTACTGCTAGTGAGGACTTGCTGAGAGAGTTGGGGTTGTTCAGCTTGAAAAGACGGCTCCAAGGAGACCTTAGAGCAGCCTTCTGGTACTTCAAGGGGGCTACAGGAGAGATGGGGAAACACCCTATCAGGGAGTGTAGTGATAGAATGAGGGGTAATGGTTTTAGGATTAATTATTTAGATTTACATATAGTCTTAGATTGTTTAGATTTAGATTAGATATTAGGAAGAAATTTTTTCCTGTGAGGGTGGTGAGACACTGGAACAGGTTGCCCAGGGAAGCTGTGGATGCCCCATCCCTGGAGGTGTTCAAGGCCAGGCTGGATGAGACTTTGAGCAACCTGGGCTAGTGGAGGGTGTCCTTGCCCATGGCAGGGGGGTTGCAACTCGATGATCTTCAAGGTCCCTTTAACCCTAACCATTCTATGATTCTATGAATTTCCCCTCTTAAACTCAATTTTTGAGATCGTTGCTGCATTTCTTATAGCTCAGATTAATGATTTGCATACTTCCTATATATGTGTATATATATTTTTTTTTTCTCCTTTGTACTGTGTATAAGGCATGAAACACCATCCACAGCGCTGGAGAATAGCTTGTATATCTCACCATTCACTTACAAGCATTTATTTTTCATTAAGGCCAGATTAAGCATGGATTCTGTGAAATAAAATTCAGTATCAGAGCATAGCTTATGTATAAAGCTAATCTAAATCAAATCTACGGCAAGGATACCATGTTAATACAGACACACTGAGGAATTATTAATACGGAAAACTGAAATATACATTTGCAGTGCAAATTTTCTCTCTTTTTCTCAGTTTTCCCCTCCCCTCTACTCCCTGCTCTGCTTTAAAGAAAAGTGACACAGAAGACTTTTCAGTGTTCGGTTTGTAGAATCTCATAAAAATGATGTGATTGAAATTCTCCAGATACAGCTTGGCTTCAAGATGTAAATAATGTTCTGATACTGATTTCCAGAAGCTCACTAAAAGTGTTAAAATTGCAACTTAACTATTCTCTGGGAGAAAAAAAAAATATAAAAAAGGTGGAAATACAACTCAAGAAGGGATGAACATCATTACTGCCAGCAAGTTCAATCTTGTAAAGCTTCTTCCCTGAAAGACAAGCTCAAGCTTGCCTGAGCATTTCCCCAGTCATGATTTATGTTTAAATTTACTATGTGTTGGCAAGACTTTGCAGTCCATTCAACACAAGCTTGGGCTCAGCTACCAATGAAAACAAAATAAATACTGCAGGATAAACCCTGTATTTACTGGAGGTCAAAGTAGTGTGAAAAATAAGAGCAAATTTATTATGTAATTATTTGTTATAAAATTATTATTTTTGCTTACATTTGCTGACCATTTAGATTAAAAAGTATCTGTTTGTACAGCTGGCATGCACAAAACAAGGCTACATGGCTCATGTATCTGACAGTCCTGAGGATTAAGAGGATAATTTGGTTTATTATGACTATCTGGGTTGCTTGACCTAGCTGAGATGTGAAGAAGTATGTGTCAGGTATTTTATTTTTCCATAGAAATTGCTCTGTGTAGTCCAACAGGGCAGGAAGTGTGACTCGGGAAGAACATTCACCACCATCCTGGAGCAGGGGGAAAAGGAGAATAGTGAGGAGAGAAAAATGAAATGAAAACAACAACAACAACAAAAAAAAAAAAAAAAAAAAAAAAAAAAAAACACCAACCAAAACCAAACCAACCCTGTTTTTAAAAGAACTGCATATTTCCTCTGTAACAGACCTCCAGGTATGCACCAAACCTTTTCTGATTGTTTTCAGAGTCAGTATGGTTACCTATAAAGTTGCCCACATCTGTCACCTAGGAGGCAAGATTTTCTTGCTTTGTGTGTATAAGCTTATACTGATATAACTCATCCATTTCACTGGAAAGGCAGAAGATAGGATCACGTAAGTGCTTTTTTTGTTCCAGTGGCTTTGTCTTCTCTATGATGGTAGCACCGTGGTGGCCATGCCCTGACTCAGGAGCAACTTTTAAATCTTGAGAAAAATAGGTAATTTACTAAAATGTCTGTTTAATAAAACAGTTAACAATTATTGCCATATTATATTAGAAGGACTTAGGAAGCTGGATTTTTTCTGAAAACATCTCTGAACAGCCTTGCTCATCAAGAAGACCGTGGGCACTCCCACAGGTTTATTCTGTACCAAAAACCTCCCCCCTCTGTAGAGGAATCTTCCCTTATAGAAATAGTAAATGGTGTCAGGGAAACTATGCAAATAAATATATATCTTTAACAATTTCTCTGAATACCTCGGGGCTTTGCCCGTTCGGATTTTACCTGTTTTCTCTGGTCTTTCCTTCAGCCCATCTATCTCTGAAGAAGGAACAGGTCAACATCATCCAAAATAGCATTCTATAGCAGGTTAGGAGTTACCACTGTTCAGCTGTCCACAACTGTTATTCTGTTAAAATGTACGAACCGGTGATGTAAGTGTTGACAGGCCATTCCTATGGGAAATAATACAGATTTTGTTCAGCCACTGGTGCAGGACTGATTGTGATGTCTATGGATGTTCCTTTCTTACTCTGGTACTCTTATTTTACAGGCAAACTGATCCAGCTTTTCATACTACGTCTTTCCTAAACAGTGGAAACCTTCAATGAATTTTCTCCTTCCTTTTATCCCCTTTCACACTTCTGATTCTTCCATGTAACGCAAGGGAGAACTATGTGTAATGACATATTAAGGCTGGTTTTCAGATATGGGGTATTCTGACAGTCAGTAGGATCTGGGATGCGCTGAGCCTAATGCTTGTCTCTGAGGTCCTGATTTTCTGTCACATACAATCTTGTTTTACTATTTTCACCAGTGCAGTTCAACATCATCACTTGCTTTCTTGCCTGGGAGCATTATGGATCCTGTTTACACTTGCTGTATAGGGCACCAATGAACCACACACAGAGACACTAAACCGTTAAACCTCTCTCAGTCTGTGTTTCTACTTCTGTTTCTTAAACTGGGAGATAAATCTCTGGGATTGGCTATATCTACAGTTGGTGAAGGTATGAATTCTGGGCTCCTCCAGAAGCCCAGATTCTTGTGTAGGATTCATCTGACCAATTATAAAAAGCTACAATGTTGATATTAGTGTATGGACAAAACATCCTTACAATACCTTCAGAGTATATTATATCCATGGTGTGATTCACTTCATCTTAACTAGACATTGGCTATAGGTCAGATGAGTCAGTGGGCTACAACTGGCCATTTCCCTCCACTGCTCAAACAAGAGCCTTTTGCTACGAGCTCATCCCCTTTGCAAGAGTTCAAGTTAGGTTGATATGAATCCCACCAGATGTGTTTGCATCTCTGTAGGAAGTGGTGTGGTTTAAGGCCACCTGGCAATAAACACCATGCAGTTGCTTGCTCTCTCCTCCCCTCCAGTGGGATGGGGAGGAGAATTGCAAGAACAAAAGGTAAAAAAACCTCCTGGTCTGAGGCTAGGACAGGGAGGGTCCACTCACCACTTATGATCACGGGCAAAAAACCAGACTCAACTTCGGGAGAACACAAAAACAATTTAATTTGTTAAACGACTGAAAAAAAACAGAGTAAGATAATGAGAAAGAGAACTGCATCTTAAAAGGGCTTCTTTCCCCCCACCCCTCCCTTCTTCCCAGGTCCAAAGGCTTTGTTCCTGATTTCTTTACCTTCTTCCCCCCCAGCAATTCAGGGGGCAGGGAATGGGGGTTGTGGTCAGTCCATTGCATGTTGTCTCTGCCGCTCCTTCCTCTTCAGGGGAGGGCTACTCACAGTCTTCCTTCACAAACTACTCCAACATGAGTCCTTCCCACAGGCGGCAGTTCTCCACTGACTGCTCCACTGTGGGTCCCTTCCACAGAGTCACGTCCTCCTTTGGGCACAGCTACTTCGTCCAACATGGGGTTCTCCATGGACTACAGGGTGGTACCTTCTCCACTGTTAAATCTCCACGATCTGTAGGCAAGCTCTGCTCAGGTTCCATGGGCTGCATGGGAACAAACGTTCGTCACCATGCTCTTCACCAGGGGCTGCAGGGGAATCTCTGCTCTGGCACCTCCTCCCTCTCCTTTCCTCACTGATCTTCCTGTCTGTGTAGCTGTCTCTCTCACACCCCGCTCCTCTCTCCACTGCAGGTTCTTTCACTGGCTCTTGAGGAGCTCCTGGCTCTCGGGCAGGGGCTGTGCTGGGTTGACTCAGCCATGGCTCCGTGCGGAGGATCGGGTGCAGCAGAGGCTGGGCAGGAGCTGGATGGACCGGCCGGGCCAGGCCCTGCCTGAGGCTGTTCCCCCGCTCCCTGCGCTGTGCCCCCTCTGTCATTCACAGGGGCTCTGACTGGCTTGTCCTTGGCCAGAGGTGGGTCTGGTTTGGAGCTGGGGAAACTTACAGCAGCTTCTCACCAGGACCATCTCTGTAGTCCCCTCCCCTGCTAACAAAACCTTGGAGCTGGGGGAACTTCTAGCAGTTTCCTACAGGAGCCATCACTGTAGCCTCTCCCCTCTACTAAAAACCCCACCACACAAACCCACAACAGGAAGGCTGAACAAGGATTTCCAGAAGCTCTGCCTGTCCTTTGGTGGGTAACAGGATCCTTTCTAAGGGAGAGTTCAGATCAACTTGTGATGAGTGGGTGACAGAGTGTCATGATCCAGCTCATAAAACCACCCTGGGTGGGATGAGTGGGGTTCGCAGAGGTTCTGTAAATTCCCTTGGGGCAAATTAAGGTGAGATGACACCAAAGAATTGAATACTGGCTTATAACTTTAATGCATATAATTGTCTGGGGAGAAAGGGAAATGTAGGGTATAAAATGTGGAATGTAACAGAATTATAAAAGAAAACAAATTACTTGGTAAAGACAATTCATGACAACACTACCAACAGACAACAACACCAAATCTTACAGCAATGTGATAATGACAGCATAATTTCCAACAACACTAAGAAACCCACAACCACTTGTAAAACTTGCAATCACTCAACCTGCAACTGCTCACACCACTTGCAATCACTTCTCAGTACTAAAATGAACAACCTACGGAAAACCTGTTAAACAAGATGCAAAAGGAGCTGGCTTAAAACTTATAAGGTGTTGCCATATGTGCCAGAGAGAGAGAGATCAAGAGATGCTTGAAGAGAAAAGGAAAAGGAGAGAAGAGAGAGGAAAGTTTTCACCACTCTTTCGATCCTTGGAGATGACCATCGACATCTTGGGCTGGGGGATTGCTCGATCAGTCTGTCAGCATCTCAGGAGTCCTCAGGTGGTGGGCGTAGGTGCCTTCTCTTTGTTTATTCACCTTTTACAGACAAAAGTTCCCAGGTCTCCACCTAACTTTCTTCAGTTAGCATAGGAAGTCATGGAGGTGTCTCCCAAATTAGCATGGGGAGAACTGTCTTTCTTTGCATGTGCAAGAGGGGGAAGGGTAGCATTAACCCTTTCAACCAATTGAGTTGGAGGTCGTGCAGACCCTGTATTAGATTAACTTTGGCCTTCTTGGCACCTTCAAGCTAGAGGCAGGGGCCTTACTCAGCAAGGGTTTTCTGCTTTGTTGTAAGAGCAAGACTAGGTCCTTTGCTAGTGAAGGGAGTAAAGCCTTCAGTGCATTGTTCACTGCTTCTTATCAGCAAGGGACAGGACTAGGAGTCTACAACCAAAATGCTTTGAGACATCACAAGGCCTTGCCTCATCGGAACCTCAACAGGCAGCTGCAGTTTTCTTGTAAAACTGAATGAATAGTCCGTTACACAGAGCTGCCACCAGATCAGGCGCAGAGCAGCAGGGCACCCACAGGGTAAGCGAGTGTTGCTCAAGGTACTCTACTGGGGACAGACTGCACCTGAATTTTTCCCTTAGGACCATGAGTCAGTCTTCATGGTCAGCCCTGCGGTTGTCCCAGGAGGTAGGTAACATGAAGAGCCTCCAGCTGGCCGTTGCTCAGCAGTGTGGAGCCGGGCGTTGCTCCCAGGCGGGGCTCTGCTGTTGCATAGGTTCTTCCTGTACAAGCACAATGAGGAAATTGAACACAGTGGACATTGCTAGGGATAAGGAGTTAATACAGAGTTTCTTATCTTTTCTGAGTACTGTTTATTACATAAAACTAAAGCAGAAGTTAAGAAGCAAATATCATATTGTAAACAAATTGGTTTAATTTACTCTAGAAATTTTTTGGGGTGTAGCATTAGCAGAGTGGAAACTTTAATTCACAGCAGAAACTGCAACAAGGTTTGTGATTTTATTTCTTGAAGCAAGTATGTTTTACAATTAATTATTTCTGAAAGCAAACATCACTGTAACTAAAGAAGAGAAAAAAGGATTAAAAATTGCCTTGCAACTGCTCTTGACATTTGCTCAATGTAAAGGAGAGAAGAAGAAAAGGGTCTTGTTCTCTCAATATCCTTCAGTTACATCATTGATATTATTTTTCTTCCTGCCATTGCTCTAATATTAGCATGTGTTCATTGCTTGTTAGCAGCATATCAATGCAAAAGCAACAGCCTTCACCATGTGCTTCAGCTCCTAATAGCACTAAAACCAAACAAACCTTGAAAACTTAAGATAATAGCAGAAAATGTGTGCGTATCAGCTGAATATGTTTATTGTGGCTGTACTAACTTCTTTTTTTTACCAGTCTGTATTTGTGGTTTCTGCACTGGACCACCAGCATACTTCCTCTCTGTTTTACTTAAACTTTCTTTCCCCTTCCAGTGGGCCCAAACATAATTCTTTTCAAGAATCTTCAAGCACCATTCGAAATTCAGTATCTGAGTTATATCCTGGGGATTGCAGTGGATTATATTGTCAACAGGGCTGCAGCTGTTACTATCATGCATAACACATGCTTAAAGTCCTTTTGCTGGGTTTTTTTTTTCCTCTCCCAGTCTTCTGGTGGTTCTTTCCCCTTCCAGTGGGCCCAAACATAATTCTTTTCAAGAATCTTCAAGCACCATTCGAAATTCAGTATCTGAGTTATATCCTGGGGATTGCAGTGGATTATATTGTCAACAGGGCTGCAGCTGTTACTATCATGCATAACACATGCTTAAAGTCCTTTTGCTGGGTTTTTTTTTTCCTCTCCCAGTCTTCTGGTGTTTTTTTAGGTTTTTTTTGGTTTTTTGTTTTTTGTTTTTTGTTTGTTTTTTTTTAATTTAAATATTTTAATGGCTTCTTGGGAGGAAAGGAAAAAGAGGATTTAACCAGAGTATCCGAAACACTGAAAATGGAGATACAGGACCTTTAGATGAAAATAAATAGTACTTCAGTCCAGCTCTTGGTGGTCAAAGATTCATGCTAAAAAAATCCCGCCATCACCATAGTTGCCCTTCTGAGAAAATATAAGAAAGAGCAAATGAGCCTGGAGATGAACTGTGGACACATCATGAAGGA
>NW_010132918.1:0-49645 GCF_000699245.1 Pterocles gutturalis | reverse complement strand
AGCTGAAAGCACGTTACAGCACTTCAATGTCCGTACTTAGCTCTGTCCTCTGAATTTGTCCCCTCCTGCTCCTCAGTCCAGCACAGCGAGCATGCCCACGCCATGCCTCTGGCCAGTGCTCCTCTGGAAAGGAGTTTGTACCTGGGAACTCACTCGCTTTCAGATGAGAACTAGTTCAAGTGTAAGTGTTGGAGAAGCCAAGATAAGGTTCCATTAATATACTAAGCATGTGTGAAACAGGGAGTAGAGAATGATTTAAGATTAAGGCAGTGAAATTCTCAAACAGCAACACAGTGCTGTTGAAGAATTTTTATCTTTATTACAGCAAAGTAGTTTTTAACATGTGCACTGCTAGAAGTCTGGGAATGATTTATGAACAGATGTGGAAAATAACTAAGAAAGTAAAAGGACATTATCAGAATGGTTATGTTTGTTTTCCAGGGATTCATGCTTAAAAAAAAAAAAAAAAAGGGTCTCAAATAAAAAATAAAGTGTTTGTTCACTGAAAAAACCTGAAAATTACTGTTACTCAGAAAAGAGATGCGTAGACAAGATGAAGTACTGCTATTGTGATGCACTGAAATGAAGACTGGTCAAATTTTGCTTTACATACTGATATGTTTAGTCCTGGCAGCAAGAAATTTCTCCTTGGTGTGGAGAACACTTTAGCGAACTGGTCTGTGACTGGTGAAAGAGGCAAGAAATAAATTATTATTTTGCATGAATGTGATGATAACTTGAAATCCTAAAGTCAGATGACTGAACAATAATAAAACAGTAACGGAGATGTGACTGGAACCCATGTCAGCTTGTGAAAAACAAACGCCAACTAAAACAACATCTACCCTTAATAAAACAGTAACGGAGATGTGACTGGAACCTATGTCAGCTTGTGAAAAACAAACACCAACTAAAACAACATCTACCCTTCCAAATTCTGTTTTTGTTTAAACCAGGGTAAAATCAGAATAATTCTTTTATTGCAAGTCATGTTGGATCTCAATCTAAGCATACAAAATCTGAGTCTATCTCCCTGTATCAGCAAAAAATATAGATTAGAAAAGAAATACTGTAAAATATGACCTCCTATTTCTTTTCTCACTGTTAAGTAAAATGGTCAAAATTCCAGAAGGCAGTGCAAGAGTTCTGTTGTGATTCCTGACTTTCCAAAAGCAACCAAACAATATAATTTCACTAAGGAGGCTATGAGGAGGAAGGCTTTAATGAACACTAAACTAATTTTTTTAAAGGCTTAAAATAGAGCAGCAGTTTGAGGCACTTAGAATCATAACAAGACACTTAGAAGCTGAAGCAGTTATTTTCAAGCTATCTAGATGGGTGAGCAAAACTGCACAAATGTAGCTTTATTTTAAAGAAAAGATCTAACCACAGATCTAATCCAGAAGCCCACTGCTCTGTTTGGATTCCCCCAGAACACAGTTCACCTGCAGTGTCTACCCCAGGCCCACCAATGCACCACAGAAGAACACCACCTAGGGATAACAAGCATGTGCTTCTTTATTAAAACAAACAAACAAACAAGCAAAATCCAAGCAAAACCCAAACAAAACCAAAATCAAAAATCTAACATGATCTGAACCATCAAGTTGCATATGAAATTAATGTATCTAACCACAAGACTGTATTTTTGCTGCTCTCCTTCTACATCCCCTTGAAAACTCACCTGATACTTACAGACTACATCTGTCCCAAACTTTTCTATTTCACACCAGTTTGCAATGTCCTTGGGAGAGAGATTGTACTTTTGTCTTTGCTAAGGTGGATTAAAAATCCCACAAACTGGGACTCTGATTGGGCTTTTGAGGTAAACAACACAATTAGTAATAATAAGTTACAGGAACTCCCTTGGAAACTAAACTTTTTTAACACTTCCTTTTAAAAGAAAAACTGGAATAGATAGGAACCATAAAACAGTGTAATGACATATTCACAAAAGCCATGTAAAAGAATACTTAGGAAAACTGACATATTGTAATCAGTCAGTCATTAATTTGCATTTTACTTTCATTGTAGTACTGGCAGTGGCAAAATAGGACAAGGATGATCTTTCAGACAGCAGACTATGTCTCCTTATGGCTCTGAAAGTTGGAGTCAGGAGAATGAAGTTCATGGTTTTTTTTTTCTTAGTCTCTATCCACTTCTCAGATTTTCCAAAGAATTCTCCTCACCAACAGGTAAGATAAAACTAATATTTCTAAAACCGCTAACCAATGTTTTAATGTAAGTGCAGTAACAGAGTCAAGGACTTTATTTTTTTTCTTTCACATTTTACTTTCTGCATGCAAAGGTGTTCACCAGGAGAAATGCTCAAAACAATGGAAAATGACCATCAAGGAGCAATCTTACACTGAGCCTGCCTCACAGCCAAAAAGATAATTAGTCTTTTCCATCTCTGATTCTTTGAAAGTTGGCACTGTCTAAGTGCAATCTGTGATTTTTCCTCACAATTAATATTAATATAATTTCTGAAATCATGGTAAGAGAGAAGGTGCATCTTTCTTCCAATACCTCAAAGTATTGTTCGTATCTTTAATGACATAGCTAGCAAACAATCATTCCAATCAGCTTAAGCTAGAGCTTGTACGTAAAGACTTCAATGAACAGACTGTAAAAAAAGACAAAAAAGGGGGAACTGGTGGAGTGGAATAAAACTGATACATACTGTGCATATAAGGTGTTTTCTGCACAGGTTTAAACCAACTAGAGACTGTCTGGAAAAATAGATGGAGAAGAAAAGAATGGCTCAGGATAGCCATATTTCATCAGACACTTAAAGTCAAGAAAATAAGCCTGGCCACACTGATTCAGAACAAGAACACATCCACTCCAGGAAGCTGCTGTTGACTGTCATCAGAAGTGCTCAAGGAAAGGTCAAATCTGACTCTTGCATTCATTAGCCACCAATGAACTTGTCCTCCATAAATTTGCCTAGTTCCTTCTTAAAAGCATTTATTCATGGGGCTTTCACCCCATCCTCTGGCAATGAGTTCCACAATTTAATTATTTACTCTGTGAAAAAGTACTTCCTTTGGTTTGTTTTCAGACTGCTACCTGATCATTTCGTTGACTGTACCTGTTTTTTTTGACAATGCCAAAAATAGCATTGACAATTTTTTCACTAATGTCAGTTGTTCTCAAAACCAGTTTGGACCAGGGCTGGAAATGTGTTTCAACACAAAGAAAAGAATCCTCCTCAAATTGGAAAAAGTACTTTTTCAGACAGATACAATTTGGGGGAGGAAGAGAGAGGAGAGACAGAGGCACCTGGACTAATAACCAGAATAGGATGGAAGGAATTTGGCAAGACAGAAACGCATTCCAGTTGCCATTTTTAATTCCTCATCTTGTTGCAATTTTCTTTAAGAAGTTAATTTTTGTTAGTTGGCATGAACAATGTCCTTTACTTTCAAGGACACTGTGATCACTACGTAATATTTCTTCAGATTTCTAAAGAGTTGCCTGATACCAGAAAACACAACTGAACATCGTGGCTTCATATCCAATATGGGTCCAGTCTAAAGGAGAGAATTCAAATGTTTTGACTGCTACAGCATGCCCTGGGATTTGACAAGACTTATGGAGAGGAATCAAAGGAGAGAGAGAGAGAGAGACAATGACTAGATTTGTTAGCAGAGCAGCAATATGCAATGAATTGTAGTGTAGACTTATGCCTGTACTGTGATAGAGGAAATTTTTGTCTCCACTGTAGGTTACTGTGAACCTCAATACAGTTAAACTTTCATCTTTTTTCCTGAGATACAGTAAGGAAGAAGTACATGACACATGTTGAGATGTAATATATGATGGGGTTTTTCATACTTACTCTTTTCTTTTATAGTCCTGAAGACTGTATGTATTGAAATGAACTGCTGAGTACAGCAAATGCTCCAGAGAGCTGCTCTGTTTAAAACAAAGCTCTTGGATTTTGCTCAGTCTACTCGTAAAAATAATTTTGAAAATAATTTTTTTGCAGAGTTTGGTAATTTTTATTTTGCCTTTTCTGTTTAGGATACTTTTCAAAGGACTTCACAGATGTTCACTGAGAGATCTTTGTGGATATTATTATCTAAGGAATACATAAATGTCAGTGATATGAGTACCTGGGTAAAGACAAGACAGCTACACTGATTTTTACACTGATTCTCACTTAGTTGCGTGGGAAAGGCTCACCACAGCTAAAATTACCTGCTGAAAAGTTCAGTGTCTAATCTGTGCTTGTTATTCAAGATGCACACAGTAATCCTTGGAGAAAGACAGGCATCTTTATAAGCAAGTTCACTCATCTGTTTTAGGCATGTATCTTAGGATGGGATGAACTGGCCATTGAAAGGGCTGGCAGTATGGTGAACCCAGGCCACCAGCTCTGCCTGCTGTTAAACAGCTAAAGGTAGTTAAAATGGCTCTTGCCCCTTGCTCTAATTTCTTACAGCTCTGATTTTCTGTACCAAGGACTCTTGGAAGATGAGATGTTGAAACGAAAGTAGTGAAATAAATAAGGAATTAGGTTTGTGTACAAGTCCTGTGTCAACTGTCTTTAAGAATGTCCTTTATATTGCATATCTTTTATCACGAGCTCTAAAGGCTAGGAAGCAATACACAAAGAACTAGATAGCAATTTATTTTGCATGTTACACAAGGAGAAATTAAACAAATGGAGGAGTTTCAGTTCTGTCCTTGTGCTGTGGGACACATCTTAAAATCACAACATGTGCCACTTCAAAATCCATAATCTCTTCTCAAGAGTTCACACCTGAGGTTTTGAAAGGCCTGAATGATCTTTGACTCATAAAACAGGTGACCTCTGCGTGTCATGGTGGAGGCCATTGTAGCAGCCTTCAAGGAGAGTACTGATGATATAGGTCTATCTATAACAACCTCTGCCTGGTTGCTCCATTGCTGAAGGACCAACTTTCTCTCAGTAACCCATGGAAAAGGTTAAATAGAAGTCTTAAAATGCTGAAACAATACTTTCATTAAATATGTTTCTCATGTGTTTTGTTTGAGTATAGTTTTCCTCTTTTCAAAGAGAAATCTCTTAGAGATGTTACAAGCCCAGTGATGTCATTGAGTCCGCCCAAGCCAGGTGTACCTTGTAAAAAAGATAATGAAGGACATTTATCACAGAAACACTGTATCTGCATTTAGCTCTACTCACAAGTTATAATTCTAGGAAATTAATGAAGTATCCTGAAAGAAGTCTTTTACATCTAATGACAAGGCAATGTACATTGAGAGTAGCCTTATTATGTATTTTTCATCACAGATCTGAAATAGTTTCTCTCCTATTTCTGTAATTCCATCTCTTCAGTGGAAGGCACAGACTCATTTCCAGGGAAAGCAGTCTAGTCATGTAATCTATGGAATTATTTATATTTGATTTCTGTCAGTTCAGGCATGGTCGTGTCGTCCCCCTCATCTCCCCCCACCCCGAGACAAAAGCCGGTGTAGGGCTTCTGCTGCTTCCCTTCTAGGGGAACTGCCACACAGCCATCTCCTCTGCATCGCCCATCCTCAGCAAATCCTAGGAAACCGCAGGTTGGAAATGTCTGGAAATGTGCACCATGTGCTATTAAGAGCAGGACTTTTAATCATCTTAGCATTAAAAATGTATTCTGCAAAGCAATCCCAAAGGGAATTTGTGGTATACATTTTGTTCATCGCTTTGAAGACAGGAATATCATTACTGTACCCAGCCCTTCATGAACTGTCTAGCAGTAAAAGAGGGCGGGGGGACAGAAAGAAGCTACATGAAGTGTAATAGTTACAGACTCGAGCAGACTATCAACAGCTGCAAGGTTAATTACAGATCTTGCCAAAATATATTTAAAAAAAAAAAAAGAAAAAAGAAAATGAAAAGAAGGGAAAATCTAAGCTTCAGAAATAAAAGATAAGAAATTCTTTACAGTAATTATAGGCTGCTGAGACCTTATGGTAATAATAAAGAAAAACATCTGACTGGATTGATGCTGGAAGAGACAGTGACAAGAGGAATACATGTTGAAGAAAATAATTAAAATCAGCTATCTTGGGTAAGCTGTCATTCAGTCTCAGGAAGAAAAGAAATGCTAATAAAATATTAATAGGAACTTTTTAAGATTTTTTTAATAACATTCTTTTATACACAGGTAGCACTCCAGTTTGTCAGTCAAGAGCATCAGACACAGAAGTACCAGACAAACAAATGTAGTAAAAGTGGGAAGAAAAGAAAAGGTTTTGGGCGATAGTGTTTGACCTCAGAAAGAAACCACCAAGGCATTCAGGCAGGAGCTGTTTGGAGAAAGCTTTATGGAAAATCACTGATTCTGCTTTGCTTTTTGGAGGAAATTATAGCAAGGAGGAAAAGTTATTTCAGACTGACATACACCAAATGTCAGCAATCATGATATAATCAGTGCAGGCTTTATTATATTTAAGTGGTTTGAAAGTCTGCAGATTTCAGACAGCCTCAAAATCTAGAGGAAGAGTGCATCTAAAAGACAGTCTTATGAATATTACATATACATGCTCTGTGTAGTGTCGCACATATTTTTATGTGCTAAATTCTCTTGCAACTTTCTCTGCAGCTTCTTCTTCAGTGGTCCCTTTGCATCGAATGCCTGTCTTGAGCTGGCCTGCAAACCCTCTGCCCTCTCTTCTTTCAAGTCTTCACATAAAGCCACTTCTCTGTTTCTGACACAGCCCAGCTCTGTAATGAGCTCCAGAGAAAATATACTTTGTCAGTTCTGAAAATCACTGAAGTCACTGTGCTCAGACAAGTTCAAGGCAACTGCTAAATATTAAAGAAATTTTTTTTTTTTTCTTCCTTGTAATGTAAACTAGATTTTGCTAGAAAACTGCATTACCTTAGGGGTGGTTCTCAATCTTATCTGCCTTAAGCGACTGCTGGGACAGGCTTACCATCAGCGTTTTTCGTCTCCACAGATAAAGCTTGCTGAGGATGACATACACCCCGGACACGTGATGTGGGGTGACTGCACCACTGTGTAAGATGCAGCCGCGCTACATCTGTCACAGCTATCACAGCTACTGCACACCTCAGCACAGATGCCATTAATTTTAACTCTACATCCACGGTGCGCCTGATCTCTTAAAAGACCATTTAACAAGCTCTTTCCTTACAAATCCGCAGACTTCCAACAACCATAACTGATTATATTGGCACGTTTTCTAAGGAGGTACGAGGGGAAACTGAGGGAAATAATTAAGGTCCTGCCCACAGGAAAGTGTCGCATGGTTTGTGATAGTCACTAATGGCAGGTATGTATCTGTACGTGGAAGGAGAATGGATGCTTATTCATTAGTGGAGTAAGCTGCCTTGGATATAATGGCTGTTGATAATAATGCCTATTTTAGGGTTGTTTGACCGTTCCCATCAAGCACAGAAAATGGTAAACTCCAGTAGGTTGTTTCATTGGAAAGGAGCAGGGTGAGGGAGGACTGAATGTCAGAGCAGATTTTAGTCATTTCTGAGAACAAGACTGTGGGGAAATACATTGTGTTCCCCATGCTAAAAATTCCTGGTGAGCATTTCTTACTCCATCACAATTCAGAAATTTTACAAAAAGGCCATCTTTGTAAAACAAAAGTGACCTTTACTGTCCCTGTGAGAAGCCAATCAAATATTTGCAAATCCTAAAAGCCTGTAAAACTGTCAGGTCAGTTTTGATGTGGAGCTAAATATTTATGAAAATGATTCCTTCATTCAGCATGCTTGACCTGACTGCTTTAGTGGTGACCAGAATGTGTCACTGTGTGAGCGTGGGCTCCTCCTGCACAAGCATGGGCTATGCACGTGTGCCATCCCACAGCTCTTGCTGACAAGAGGCTGACTATATATTCTTACTGAAAGGTGGAATATATTCACCTTCTAACCAAGAACTACAAGTATAGCTGGATAGGAAAAAACTGATTTAAAAAAAAGCTGTATTGCTATCTATTTTTAAAAAATTGAACCATTTTGCAGAGCTCACTGCAGTCCTCAGTGGAACTGGTTCACCGCATGGGTGTCAAGACCACGGGTGTTTTACTCTTTACTCTTGCTTGTCTCTCTCTGGTGTGGGAAGGGCAGTGCTACCTGACTGGCCTCTCTCCAGACAGAGAAGACGGAGAGGGCTGCAGCTGGGCGGTGACCCTCCTCCCCTGACTGGCAGCATTTTTCCTCTTCCCAGCCAGGTCCAGAAACTGAGGCCATACACATGGATATCAGAGTCCTGGGGGTCAAGCAGGTGAGAGAGGGGCTGTGGTGAGAGCAGGAGTTGTGTGCTGCACAACACAGAAGAAGAGGGTTCCGGAGGTCCTGCAATGACTTTGCATTGCTGGGTCCTCTGTGGATGGGGTCACACCTGCCAGGGCCATGTGTAAGACCCCAGGGAGAGTAAATCACCCAGGGAGCAGGCGCTTGGTGTGGCAATAAACCCCTTCCAGTCTGTGGCTCCCAAGTGGGCTTAGTGAATCCTTGCCCAGAAGGCCAAGCAGTAAAGTGACAGCTGATGGTATTGTACTACATTTATTTTGGTACTGATATAATCACTGGTTCAAATCATGTTGACCCTTTCTTTTGGCTGGCCTGTTGCGTTAATGGTTGTCTTGGGCTGGACAAGGATCCACTGCCCCGGCTTCCTCCTCCCCTGAGACAGTACGATGGGAGAAATATCATGTTTGTAGTCTTTACCACATAACTCATAGTGATCATAAAGGTGATCACAACTGTGTTTTCCTCCTGGGTCCCTGATTTGTGGGCTAGTGTGCTCTCAGACCTGGAACTAAAGTCAACGGGAGCTGTGCTTTGAACTTCTGGAGTGTTGCTATCCCATGCTAAACCTACTGGGAAAAAAAACCTCACATCTCTGGACACCAAAATTCATGTAAACCTTGTGCTCCAATCTCTGTGACTCGCTTCCTCACTCTGTAAAAAGAGACTAATAGCATCCTTTACTGCACAACTCATCAGCTGTCATGGCATGCTCAGATCGTATAAGGAAGAAATATCTTTGCACTTTTCGGAAACCCTGGGAGAAAGCAACGGAGGCCTAAATTCATGGCTGAATCTGGAGAACATACAACAATATGATATTGAGTCATTGCATGCTGAAGGATGAGACAGTAATCTCAATAACCTGTTGATAACATGTTGACAAAAGATTGCATAGAATTTGACAAAAATGTTTATGAATTTTTGGAAATGTTGATGAATTACCCCAGTTATTCTGACAGGTAAAAAATTACTGTTTGAAACACGAGACGCAACAAAAAGGCTTCAAGGCAGCCAAGCACAGGTTGAAGGATCAAATATTGACGTGCAGGCGGGGTGGGGGAGGATCAGACGGTGGGGCTGAGAAGCAGCCCCCACAGCTGCTCTCCCAGGCTGGATGCCAGAACAGTGAACCGCCAGCCCTCTCACAGAGGCAGCTCCTGGCACCTGAACTGCTTCAAATGGCTCCTCCAGCTGTGGCCACACACTGTGCCAGTCTGTTTGGAGTTGACACATGGTTCTTCCTCATAACATGGTGAGGGAATGGAGGGGACATCTGTCAGCAGGCAACTGACAGTGAACCGGCCTTCTGCAGAGGGGTTTGTGGTGGCCTCCATTTCTGTGTACACGAAAAGCAACCTGTGCACAGCAGATCCATGTCTACTGCTTAGAGGCAGCAAAAATTTTAATAAACAGGAGGACCAAATTTGGAAAAGACAGTACAGAAAACTGTTGTCTTCCTGAACTGTCATGCGTCTTAAAGATGAATAGTGATGGAAAACCATTCCAAATGAAGATTTGAAGTAGTTTGGTCAACATGTGATTGCTCTGATTTCTGAAGCCGATGATGTGCTGAAGTTCTACATGCAAACTGCCAGACTGAATCAAACCAGTTTAATGTCTTACTCAGGGTCCTTCCACTAATCCAGGCCATTTCCTCCTGTTTCAGATATGGGTGTTAAAAAAAAAAAAAAAAAAATCAATTTAAGAAATTCTGTGGGAAGCTGCTACCAGGGTCAGGATCTGTAGTGCCTCTTATTGGACCTTATTTACCCTCTGAAGTTTAGGAGATTAAATATTTTCCAGAATTAGTAAATTTTAAATAGCATTTACTGTAACAGTCAATGATGATAAACAAACAACTGACACAATACCTAGTCTTAGATAAGCATATCTAAGATTTTTTAAATGACAGTTGTGGAACAGTATTTATGCCACCGGATAAGCTGACATCCAGGAATATCCTGTGCTGTAGACAAAGCTCTAAAATATTCTTGTCAATTTTTGTAAATGTACCTCTATAATTTAGTATTCTGCTTGACTTAATTGCTATAGCTATGAGAAGCTCAGACATTGCTTCACAATAATTTACAGTGATGTTTGGAAAGCATAACATTACTATGATTATTTAAGCAATTAAGAAAGATGATGTTTTGAAACCACTTTGTAAATAGCGTACATATATCATCTAAGTACCCACATCTCACAGTTATTTTTCCATGAATTTGATTAACAAGATGTGCTGGACTCTGCAGTGAGGATTCATCTCTCCCTGTATAGACATTTACAGGGTAGACATCTACATCTCAACAATTCATCCTTGGCCACTTTTGAGGCAATGGAAAGGAATTAATGACTGACCTCATCCTTAACCAAGTATCTACAGTAGACCAAATTAATTCGTCCCTCTAAATACTTACTTTTCTTTAATGAATTTAAAAAGAGCCTAGGAAATATAGCTCAGATGTCCACATGAACATTTCATGTGTACATCAGACAGTGACCATGTGAAAATAGCCAATACTTATCCCACCTTAGTTCCCCATATACTTCCACAGCAATGAGGTTCATGGTTGTAAACTCTATGAAAGTTCACAGTTTTTTGTGAGACTAAGTCTGTGAGATATCTCTAAAAGCATGCATTACAAATGAATGCAGAATGCAATATTTACCTTCTGAACCTCATAAAAGCAGTACTTGGCAGACCTTAAACCTGCAGCAATGATTGTACTAGCTAAAAGTAAAAACCTGCTCCGAGTCAGGTGAGTTTCTAATCAAAATGAGACATGTCAAAGCTCAATACTGTCTGGTGAACTAAGATGTGCATGGTGGCTTAAGGCTGTTTGAGAATAGAGAGTATGTGGTTTTGCCAGTTCTGTAATGCCTTACTTTTCATAAAGTAAAACATACCTGTGGGTTCTCTTACTTAACTGAGCCTACAATGTCAGCTAAGTAATTACTGAAAACATCTGTGGGTCTAGGAAATTTCTGTTGCAGGAAGTGAACAGTGATCTCTGAAGCTTTTGGCCACAGGAAGACCCCAGAACCCCTGATTTGCACCCTGAGAAGCTTGTCTTCAATATAAAAGGGAAAAAAATCTTCCAATCCTCTATGGTAGCTGCAGTGTTTAGTAGCCTCATGATGAAAAACGACATGACCGTGCAGAGTAAGCCTCCTGTGACTGCCGGATGTGTTTTATTCACTAATAGAATCTCTTACAATTAATTTAAAATGGAATTTAGACAAAGCAGCTACAGGTTTTTAACTTTTTTACTTATATGCCTCTGTCTAAATAGTGATCCAGGAAGAACAATAAGGACAGTGAAACTCAGTGGACACAGCATATTGCCCTCAGGATAAAAAGCATTTATCCATCAAACAGACTATAAAGATTTTTTTTTTTTACCTCTTCTATGCTTTTTATCCAAAATTTTCAAAGCTTTAAAATGGATAAAGCAATTTTTGATTAATAGTAGGGAAAATAACTCACAGATTTAGTGATGAGGTCAACAGCAGTGCCTTAGTCCTCAAAACTGTTGATCCATATTGTCTACTTCTACACTATTGTGCTGTCTTGATTCTCTGCTCATTTAGACTAGCGAACTCACAGGAGTGCCTCCTGGCTCCTGGGTGGGAATGGCTGGGCCTCATCCTGCTGCCGAGTCCCAGAGCAGACCTAGCCAAGTCCCAGCTCTGGTGTACAAGTCAGTAATTACACCTTCTGTAATCCAAGGTGATCCCAGGACTCAAGCCTGGCAGAGCACAGGAGATCATGTTTTAATATTCTCTGCTGTTCTTGTGTGGAAGAAAATTCTTCTACTCAGATGTATTTTTAAAATATCAGTCAAATTGACAGATTAATCACCACCACAGTTATCTTCAGACTTCCATTGAACCCTCGATCAGAGGAGGTTTTACAAATATATGAGAATAAATTCTGGTGTAACTAAATTCACTGGCATTTCTGTCCTTTTAGATGAGGGCAAGTTTTCAGCTGTGATCCACAGAGGCATTAAAACACCACAAGTAGCCACAATATTTGTATAGCACAGAGGACTTGCGCATGTAAAATATGTCAGAAGAGATGCCACCCATCTGTTTTATCGCTCAAATGCTACAAATGACTCTCAAAGAATTTAGAAAGATGCATGTTCAAAATGTCAAAGTCATGCCTTTATCCCTGTTAGTAATTATCTCACATAAGATTCTTTCACGCAGTGTAGATAGAATTTAAGTTTAAACAGAAGCAAGCACACTTTATAGATGTTATTCCATGCAACATATTTGTAAGGCTTAACGTGTACAGAAGGCATAACAAGCCATGCATGGATTTCACCACTTCCCTAATTTTCCATCAGTCATTACAGGTATTGATTGACCCTACTTTTAAGTTGTGGACTTTCTTTTCAAATGGAAAGATATTTATATACAGTGTTTCTTCAACAGACACTCAATGTGTGATTCCACATTGCATATTCTGGATGTGGTAAAAAAGCTGCAAAGCTTAATAAATTTGGAGCATAGAACTCTGAAAGCAAATGGGAGCAAGGAAAACCTTATATGGACAAACATGGAGGAAGCAGATGTCAGAGAATAAATCCTTCTAAGGATTATCTCCTCAGTATTGATCTCTGGAAAACTAGGGACTGTAACCCAGGAGGAAAAAATCTTGAACGTCCTGCAGAACCAGGAGGTTTCCAATGCTAGCTATGATGTTCCTGAGCTATGGTGGTGTTATGGTTTAACCCTGGCAGGCAGCTCAGCCCCACACAGTCACTCACTGACTCCCCCTGCAGCAGTATGTGGGAGAGATTCAGAAGGACAAAAGTGCAAAAACTTGTGGGTTGAGATAAAGACAGTTTAATAGCAAAAGCCACACACACAAGCAAAGCAAAACAAGGAATTAATTCACTGCTTCCCATCAGCTGGCAAGTGTTCAGCCATCTCCAGGAAAGCAGGGATCCATCATGCCTAACAATTACTTGGGAAGACAAATGCCATAACTCTGAACGTCTTCCCTTCTTCCCCTAGCTTTATATGCTGAGTATGACATCATATGGTATGGAATATCCCTTTGGTCAGTTGGGGTCAGCTGTGTCCCCTCCCAGGTTCTTGTGTACCCCTAGCCTGCTTGCTGGTGGGGTGGTGTGAGAAACTAAAGGTTTTGACTCTGTGTAAGCACTGCTCAGTAATAACCAAAGCATTCCTGTGTTATCAAGAGTGTTTCCAGCACAAATCCAAAACATAGCCCCAAACTAGCTACTATGAAGAAAATTCTTTCAGCCAAAACCAACACAGGCATAGAGACCCTGTGACTTGCCAGCCATATTCCCTAGCTCTTATCACTTATCACACTTTTTGTAAATGGGAGATTATGTGATCCTGCCCAATCCCCACCTTCCTCAAGCCCTCTTCACATAAGACATAGACACAAGGTGTATCTACATTACAGTACAATGCTGTGTGGAGGAAGTTTGCCATAAGATAGTGTGGGCACCATTCAAATTTGTACCTTCTCTGGACAATTTCACTTGACTACGAACAGGGTTTAGCAGCCTGGCAGGAGGGCTCTGCGCTGCAAATCACTCTCACTGAAGGACTTGAGCAAGCTCTCACAGCCTACACAGCTGAGCTGTGGAGGTCCACCTTTCTAACATGTCTCAGTGGAGAGCACATCTCTCACCCCACCACCCAAGAGTAAGAAAGTTGGGGATTTTTAATTGCTGTAGTCTATAAAGAGTATTCCTTCTTTTATGGCTTTTAATAGCAATTTCTCTCCCTCCAACAAGAGACACATTTTGCCTCAGAAGTCAGTGCCAGTACTCTGCTGATGGTGGATATTTTAAGTTTCTCCTTAAGGGATCGATAGGGAAAATCCCTTCTTTGTACCTTTGTGAATGAAAGTGCTAGAGGATTTCAGGATATTTGTGTCCAAGCCAAAATGCCTTCAATGCCTTTTAATTGATCTCAAAAGAATATTGTGTAGTAGACTGGTATATGTGTGCGTGAGTGTGTATGCACTTTTGTGTGGGGATTTTTTTCTGTATGCCAGAGCACATAATGCAACGTGTTTAAGAAAACAACATTGTACAAAGCAAGAACAGTGTAAGTTATTCATTATCGAGATAATACTAAAAAATGAGAATATGTAGTTCTAGACTTTAGAAAACACTAAAACACTGCCAATACCTTGTAAAGGACCTTCTACTATCCCTTTTTAGTGCTTGACCTAAGTCAACCCTTGCCTATTGCTGCATTTTTGGGTCAGCTAGCACAATTGCTGCAGAGTGCTGCTGTGTGGGCACACAAATGCACAGGAGCTCTGTAGAGCATTCAGTTAAACTTTAGTGGGGAAAAAAAGCTGTTGAAACTCATTATGAGTTTTTACATGTTGGCTTCTAGTAACCTTACAGGTTGCCTCTCTAGTGTTGCACCGTTGTTGTATGTCACTCTTGAAATAGACAGCAAAGAAAGATTTTAGCAAGTTTTGCAAAGCTCTGGCAGGGACAGACTCCACTAATCCCAAAGTAACGACTGCTCCTGCTTATGTGGAGCCATGTTGACAGTACATTTATAGGGTGTTTTCTTCTGCTTATAGAAAAGTTCAAGGCAAAAAAAAAAAAAAAAAAAAAGAGATTTCTAAGTTATCCAGCAACACTAGCTATGCCAGTTTTGATTAGCTCTAACATCTGTATGTTTTCCTTGTCAGCATATCTCTTGGTATATGAGGTCTTCATCATGGTGTTCATGATGTTTCTGCAGCCTGAATTCTCTAACCCAGACTGACGTGTCCAAATAGATGGCAAAGAGCACAAATATTTTGCCAAGGATCTTGTCTGAGACATCCCAAACAGCTAAGACTGTAGTACATTTAATTTGCAGGCTCTGTAGGAAGGGTTTACTGTCTTCTCAGCAGTTGTGTGAAAATTATGTCAAGCAGAGATGAAGTACTGGCACTTTCCCTTGCTCTGCTCAGTGCATTTACGTGAGGAGTTGCTGCACATAACAGAGAACTGGCCAGTGGGACAAAGCTTTGGAAAGACAGGGTCCCACAGCTCCTCCAGCACTAGACCTCTACAAGAGAGTCTCCTACACAGAACAGCCCCACGTGGAAGAAGAAATACTGGAGATGCTTCATTTCTTACAACTATCACTATACACATACTGACTGACCAACACATGTCCAGTTTATTCTTTTCCAGCACTGGGAACATGTGAGTGACAAGTTTATTTGGGGAAAGCACGAGGCAGGACCACACCAATCATCCTCGCAGTCCCTATGGGAGGCTTAACTAATTTTCTAGTCTGCTCTATCATACAGTGAAACATCTCCTGTCTGTGGTCTGCTTGTTTCAGTAATGAAGTTGTCTGAAAGGGCCTATGAGATAATATATTAGTACTTAGAAAGGACATAATGTCAGAAAGGCACCTGCTTTTAAGAGGGTGAACTGACATGCTGCTCATAATGCTTGCCAGTGTCACTCAGACCATGTGATTTTTACTTCTAAAATCTATAGGCATATAAATTTTTTCAGAGAAAATAGGTAAAAGCAGTAACTGTTTTTTAATTTTCTACAGATGAAACTGTTTAATTCTGTCAGTGAATCCTTACTATTCTGTGATGACTTTACTGGAGATTACATAGGGTAGCCCTCACCAACTCTAAAACATGCTTCTGTCCAAGACACAGCAAGGGAGTCAGTTTAGGTGCCTTTCTTAGAAATGCTCCAGGTGAGGGAGTTTCAGATCTGTTCTTATTAAAATAAGATTGCTATTTTCTTTTAAAATAACACTTCTTATTTTTGAAACTCCTCAAAGTGCCAGTCACGTCTATCACTTGTCTGTCCCTGCTCAGAGCTTAACGCAAAAGTCTAGAAAATCTTTGTATGAAAATTTCATGCCTCCAGGTGCTCCACTGATTATTCATGAAGCTTTTGGAGCTGTCACCACGGGAGCCAATTGGCTACAACTTATTTAGCATATTAATGACCTATATGAGTTAGTGCACGAGGAGATGTATCACGCCACCTGGAATGCGAGTGGCAAGCTGCTGCTGACTCAATCAGCTTTGCAATGGGAAATAAAAAATTGGAAACATTTTACACAGAAACAGCAAAGCTCTTACATGTCCAAATGCATTCGCTCAAATTAGCATGCACGGCTTCAATAGCTTGTTTTCATAATATGTTCCTTTTATCCTCTGTGAGTTTGGCCTCATTACAAGCTCTCTCCGACTGCAGAGCACATGCCCCTGAAAAGGTTTAATAGGTGAGTCATGTGGTTTGTTAGACATTACATCAGAATGATTTAATACACCAAGGGCAAGGCTGTATGTCAGGTCCAGCTGCTGTTACTGCTGCTATAGTTTGTGTAGCAGGTAAGTAAGTTGATGGTCTACAGAAAGCAGCTAGATAATGATAACAATTAATTTTACGGCGGTGAGAGAGAAAGTTCAGCTGAGCTAAGCACCTTTTTTATTTTTCTTCATTCACTGCAGCGCTGTTACACCCGGTCAGCAGGTGAAGCGTTGCCTTAACGTTTTGGCAAAATTAAAATGTTAAAACCAAACAAGGAAATCACTGAGGGGGAGCCAGGAAGCAAAAGCATTAAGAAGCTCTGTCTAAAAAAGAGGCAGCTCCGTTAAATCTGCAGGTGCTAGCAGCATGCTGGGGCAGGGCTGTGCCAGAGCCTGGTGCAAGGGGCCTCCTCCTGTGCTGGGCACTGTGGACGGAGCATGGCTGGGGAGGCACCAGAAGCAGAACAGCCTGGTCTTGAACGGTCAGGCTGTGCCTCTGCCAGTCACAACTGCGGTATATTATGCCCCGAACAGTCCTGCTGCAGTCATGGAGGGAATGGCTATGGGTCAGGGTCAGTCAGAATAGCACCATCTGACCTTTACGTATTTGAGATACAGAAGATACATCGCTAAAGATTTATTAAAATTGTTTGAGGCCATCTTTGGAGGCATAAGAAATTTGTTATATGGCGCATGGCTTCAGCTGGCTGACAGGGATTTAGGGCTCTTATTCTTATTCTAGAGGACCCTGAGTCCTCGGGCGAGGGCAGGGTGATGAATGAGAGTGATGTACACGCGTAGCTGTGAAAAAGCAGTCTCAGCAAAAGTGGCAAAACACTTAAGCACATGCTGAAATTATTTTCACTTCCTTCATACTTTCTGAGTATTTTCTCTAATCTGGTATGTTGACTGCTTTAAGATATTGCTTTATTTTCACAGGTAATTTATTTAGTAATTAAAACAAGTAAGAAGCAAAGCTGCTGCTCATGGGGATGTGTTATATTCCCACGTAACATGTGCAAATTGCTAAGAAAATTCATGACCTAATACCCACGTAGGTTCTTCCTCGTGACTCCAGCACAGTTATAATAATCATTTTGCCATGAAAGACCAGTGCAGAGAGCCACATGCTACAACTACAGTTGGGAGACAAAGAGCCAAATGCAGAGGTATTCAGACTGATAAAAATACATGTTGGGGAGAAATCCATCACCCATTGGAGCTCCATGTTGCCCCAGCTGTGTTTTTCCCAGGCAGACTAGTGCTGCAGAGCACCATGGCTGTCTCTGTTGAGCTAAGGTGCACTGGACCCTGTTGCACAGAATCCCCAAAGGCAAAAATGGGGCATAACTTCTTCCTCCCTCGACAAACTAGTAACTGCAGGCTGTATTTATAGGCACTGGAGAGAAAGCTTTGCTTCCAGAGATTTGCCTGATTTAGTTGGACACTTCTTTCTTAACATTGGGGAATATCAGTTTTTCTACAACTATTTAAGTGATCTTTGTGTAATTAATTCACACTTAGATATCTAATTTTAGATGCCTACATTGGATATAGGCGTAGGTCCATTTTAGGGACCTAATACAAATTGAGATTTTATGTTTCAAATTTTGCTTATACAAAACTAGGCAGCTACCTACCTTTGCAGACAAAGAAGTCACTGATTTACTAAGCACAGATGACCCTCAGAGAGGAAGGAATGCACACAGACACCATAAAGTCTTTTGGGCTCTAATGCATCTACATTTTCCCACACACATCTTTGTGAAACAAGAGAAAGATTATAATTAAAAGCTCCCTTCTGGATTTTGAAGGTTTTGTACTATTGTCCAGGGTTCTGGATACCTGCTTTCCCAGCAGATGGGGTGTGTGTGGCCAGGCTGCCCCGCAGGTATGGCAGACCTGCTGTCCCTACTGCCCATGTGCACTGTGCTCTGCAGTCACCCACACTTCATCCAAAGCCACTCAGTCACCCTAAACCAGTTGCCCATCTAATCAGCCATCATTTGTTCAAAACAGTAGGGTTACTTGCACAGAGAAAGAAGTTGAGGGGCAAAGAAGAGGCACAGAAACAAGAACCTGCAGTTCATCACTCTCAGCCCTTTGTTTTACCAACTAACATCACCAGTACCCTGACACATGGGAAACATTTGCTGGGCATACTGGAAAACATCACTGCAATGAGCTATTGGTGGCCCACCTAAAGATCAGCCGATGGAATTGAAGCACAAAATTATTTGGGTGTTAGAAGGCATATGGATTAGGAGTTTGAACAGATGTAGCTATACACTATACACATTTTGTAGTTATCTCAAATAAACCAATTCTGGATTATTTGTTATTCTTTAATTGCTGTTGTTTGAACTTATGTAAAGCCTGCGTGTAATCATATTGCTGAATCCTCAGAACTGACTTTGTCCCAGGAGAATAAAGACTTCTATTTTAATGCTTATTCAGACCTGAGGGAAGATGAGTTAAATTTATATTACCCAAAGAAGAAGCATTTTGTCTTTTTCTGGTGGTCTTTCATTGCAGGGGTTAGTAATAGCTACAGGTACCATGTAGAATCAAAGAGAGGCAATGTAGCAATGTAAGAACTTAAAATAACTGCATAAAATGGTCTACGATGGTACTGATAGCACTATGCAGTTCAATACTGAAATATTAATTAGCCTGGCAAATAACCCTTTATGTCCAAATAAATTCTGATTGCCTATTCACAGCTTACATTTACATGAGGTCTTTTTCATTATAAAATGAATAGCTGCTAATTTGTCGCATCTCTAAGTAAAGTTCCAGCAAATTATATTTAAAGGAGGGGAAAAAAAGACCTTGTTATGAAACAGTCACCAGCTGGCCATACTATTGCAAGTGCTATTTTCTTCTTTTTGAAATTCTAATTTTTTTGCTCAACTCTGAGCTTGTAGTGATACATGTAAAGATATATGGATGTTGCACTCCCATATACATGGATTTGCACACTCAGGGCTTTGGGCTCAGGCTGTCTACAACAGAGATAAGTCTTCCTGAATTTGTACAACATATTGCATACCAGGATCCTCATTGTGAATATTGTGGCAATATCACCATAAAAGTAATAATACAGATGAAAATGTTTAGAAACAAAACACTCTGAGACCAAATATTGCCCTGTAGTGAGGCCTTGTTGACTCTGAATGTTTTTCTCTTTAAATTTCTTTATCTAAATTTCCACATTACAACAGTGTGCCTTGGTACCTGATTCAACAGTACAGAGAGCTGTTGAAAGACACTGCCTGCTCCCCATCCTGCTGTGCCTGCAGCTCTCCTTGTCCTGCTCTTCGACTGGAAAGTTGGGCTCCCATCCCTCCTTTGTGCTAGTTCTGCTGTCTGTAAGACCTTCTACTGAGTCAATTGAATTCACTAGTTTAGGAGAAAACAGCTTAACACACAGAACCAGGAGAAAATTTTTCTGTGGCACCAAGCCACTCAGCTACCACTGAACTATCCCTCAGAAAACTCACCTTGGCACTGAAATAAAATCATCATGATCTTACGTCCTTAATCCTGCTCGAATTCTGTCACATTACCAAGACATGGAGTTGCCACATTGGGTATGTTTGCTATCAAATATGATGGTTTATTTACTTGTCTAAGTATCTTCTGTTATCCCTGTTAGAGAGACAAAGCCATAATGCATGCTATAGCCTGCAGCTACCAAAAAGGCTTGGATCTCAGTTGACAGTGGGGTTTCTTCAAGATTCAACTGCCTGTCCATTCCAGTAAATATCTGGTCTGAAGTCCTAAAGATGGGGAAGAGTGAAGCACCTAAGCCTCAGATAAGCAAAGATGTTGAGTATAGGAGTGAACATGAAACTTGGATTCAGCTCAGGACACCCGCTACAAATGCTTAACTCATTAGTCAAGGAGGCCACTTAACTGTGCAGTCTGTAGTAGATGTCTCATCTATAAAGGCCTTGTTTTCAAATGTGTTCTTTTAAGCAATCCATTTTCTAGATGCAGACTTTTATCATGACATTTACTTCTTTACATGACCTTCCTTGCAGTATGTGTCCTCATGTCCTCCGACAGGTGCTGGAGAGATGGAGGGAAAGATATTCATCAGTAGGAGGTGAGAAATTTTTGAAGCCTCTATAGAAAAAGCTGTGTTGCAAGAAATCCTTTTTTGCATTCTGCTGGGTCAATACAGGTGCGAATTTTCTTGCCAGGCTAGTGGAAAGATGCATCTTGAGTAAAAGATCTCGAGAGGGTGTGTGGTTATTTTCTGGACAAAGGTAATACAGAGGACTGTAGGAAGAACAGGATGTTGGCCTGAACAAGGTGGGCATGGTGGTGGGACCAAAAAAGCATTTTCATAAGCAAGGTCAGAGGAAGGAAAGCTCTCCTCAAGACTGTGCAGCTAAGGAGGGCTGGTGGGGATATCTGTGGGAAGGGCAGGGTTGGAGAAGGGAGAAAACACAGAAATTCCTGCTCTGCCTCTAGAATTTAAGTGATAATGAGGAAATGTCAGAAACCAGCTGACAACATGGACTTGTTAACAAGAATAGGTAGGGATTTGTGAGTTGTGGGACTGAAAATAATAGTCGAAACTATGTGAGTGTCTAAGCTCACCCTTTGAAAGAGGGAGATGGAAGAAAAGAGTGTGCCAAGATCATAATTTATGTGAGCAGAAGTTTTATAGCTTGCATTTTTGCTGACAGTGATAGAAAGCCTTGTGTCAGCTTCACCATACTAGGCCTCTTCTGCAATGAGTTTATCACCCATACTAGGTTTATCACAATAATGAATTTATCACAATAATGAATTTATCACCCATAATGAATTTATCATCCACACTGTTTGGTCAAAACATTTATAAAACCTGGTAAACATACATCAAGGAGTATCAATTTAATCCTTTTAAAACAATCACACACGTTCATCTTTAGAGGAAAATGTGAATATGCTCATCTTTTCCCTGAGGAATAAATTCCTTCTCCAAGTGATAGTGGAGCCAACAAGGAGAGGTTCTGTGCTGGACCTTGTTCTCACCAACAAGGAAGGGCTGGGGGGGGGAATGTGAAGCTCAAGGGCAGCCTTGGCTGCGGTGACCATGAAATGGTGGAGTTCAAGATCCTCAGGGCAGCAAGTAGGGCTCACAGCAAACTCACTACCCTGGACTTCAGGAGAGCAGACTTTGGCCTCTTCAGGGGTCTGCTTGGTGGAGTACAATGGGATAGAATCCTGGAGAGAAGAGGGGTCCAAGAAAGCTGGTTAATATTCAAGGATCATCTTCTCCAAGCTCAGGAGCCATGCATCCCAAAACACCAGGAGGCCTGCATGGATGAACAAGGAAATCCTGGACAAACTCAAACACAAAAGGGAAGCCTACAAAGAGTGGAAGGAAGGACAGGTAGCCTGGGAGGAATACAGAGAAATTATCTGAGCAGCCAGGGATCAGTTCAGGAAAGCTAAAGCCCTGATAGAATTAAATCTGTCCAGGGATGTCAAGGGCAACAATAAAAGCTTCTATAGGTATGTTGATGACAAAACGAAGACTAGGTAAAACGTGGGCCATCTGCAGAAGGAAACAGGAGACCTGGTTACCCAGGATATTGAGAAGGCTAAGGTAGTCAATGATTTTTTGACTCACTCTTCATTGGCAACTGCTCAAGCCACACCACCCAAGTCACAGCATGAAAAGGCAGCAACTGGGAAAATGAAGAACCACCCACTGTAGGAGAAGATCAGGTTTGAGACCATCTAAGGAACCTGAAGGACCACAAGTCCATGGGATCTGATGAGGTGCATCTGCGTGTCTTGAGGGAACCGGCAGATGAAGTTGCTAAGCCACTGAAGTCATGGCAGCCTGGTGAAGTTCCCACTGACTGGAAAAGGGGAAACATAACCCCCATTTTTAAAAAGGTAAATAAGGAAGACCCAGGGAACCACAGGACAGTCAGTCTCACCTCTTTGCCTGGCAAGATCATGGAGCAAATCCTCCTGGAAACTATGCTATAGCACATGCAAAATGAGGAGGCCATTGGTGATAGCCAATATGGTCGCACTCGAAGAGTTGTGATCAACGGCTCAATGTCCAGGTGCAGACAGGTAATGAGTGGTGTTCCCTGGGGATCAGTATTAGGACCAGTGTTGTTTAACATCTTTCTCAGAGACACGGACAGTGGGATCAAGTGCACCCTCAGCAAGTTTGTGGATGACACCAAGCTCTGTGGTGCATTTGATGTGCTAGAGGGAAGGGATGCCATCCAGAAGGACCTGGACAAGCTTGAGAGGTGGGCCCATGCCAACTTCATGAAGTTCAACAAGGCCAAATGCTAGGTCCTGCACACGGGTCAAGGCAATCCCAAGCACAAATACAAGCTGGGCGGAGAATGGATGGAGAGCAGCCCTGATGAGAAGGATTTGGGGGTGTCGGCAAATGAAAAACTGAACATGAGCCGGCAGTGTGTGCTCCCAGCCCAGAAGGCCAACTGGATCATGGGCTGCATCAAGAGAAGTGTGGCCAGCAGGTCAAAGGAGGTGATTCTGCCCGTCTACTCTATTCACATGCAGGTCCCACCTGCATCCAGGTCTGGGGCCCCCAATGCAAGAAGGATGTTGAGCTGTTGGAACAGGTCCAGAGGAGGGCCACGAAATGATCAGAGGGCTGGAACACCTCCCCTATGAGGACAGGCTGATACAGTTGGTGTTGTTCAGCTTGGAGAAGAGAAGACTCTGGGGAAACATTATAGTGGCCTTCCAGTACCTGAAGGGGGGCTACAGGAAAGCTGTGGCTTTTTACAAGGCATGTAGTGACAGGACAAGGGGTAATGGTTTTAAGCTGAAAGAGGGTAGACTTAGATCAGATATTAGGAATAAGTTTTTTCCTGCTAGGGTGGTGAGGCACCGGAACAGGTTGCCCAGAGAAGCTGTGGATGCCCCATCCCTGGAGGTGTTCAAGGCCAGGCTGGATGAGGCTTTGAGCAACCTGGGCTAGTAGGAGTAGTCCCTGCCCATGGCCAGGGGGTTGGAACTAAATGATCTCTAAGGTAAACCATTCTGTGATTCTATGATTCTATTATATGTTTGCACAGCCAAAGCAACATGGAGACTTAATACAGGCAGCAATGTTGCCTGCTACATCAGCTCTTGGGAGCTTCTCTTAACACCATTGCAAGTTGCAATAGTCAATCTTGGTTTTATTACCTACTTGTATTTGTTAGGGTTTGGAAGCTTTATGAACACAGGTGGCCAAAATAATCTATTGTGAAACTCCCTGGATTCCAATTTGGCCCACAAACTTGTGTACATAAAAATTTCTCAGCTAAACTTCTTTTGCTGAAGTCATCTTTGCCTACAAATACTAAGTATAAAAATAAAGCTAGTTCATCATTTAATCTACTATATCCTCCCCAATGTCATTTTCCTGAAAACAAAGGGTTTCAGAAATGCATTCCCTGTATTAGATAAAGAACAATTAAAAGGCAACACAATGTTCTTTTACAATTTTTATTGCTTGGTTAAAATCTAAACTGCCCTGGCAACTGATTTGTCTGTTTCAAAGAACCACATACTCATAAATAATGCCATAAAACCTGATCCTTTCATAACATAAACTATAACTGTATGAATATACATGCAGCCTTCTTGATCTGGTTTTGTGGGCTAGGTGCTAGAAACTAATGAATCTGTCTTTTATTATTCCAGGGCTGTATTTGACTCAGGAACTATCATCCAACTGTAATTCCTCAACCAAAAGCTTTTATTACAAGGCCTGTGGTGCCACCCAAAATTGCTTGCTAGCTTTACCAAGGACGCTATGTTTTTTTCCCATCTTTACATTCTATCACTTTTAATAAAGAACAGTGCAATATAGGTGTGATTTCATAGAGGGAATTTGCACAAAACATCTTAAAATACTTGGGAATTGCCCAGCATGCAAGAATTCAGAGTAAATAGGTTACCCAAGTAGCTATTTTGTAATTTGGGGCCCCCAATATGCAATCATTTACATCTCACCAGCCTATCACCAATTTTCAGCCAGCATTTTCTCTGCAAGTAATAACCTGCAAGTGATGTTTGCAGCAGATAAAAACAGCTGAAAAAAAGTGAAAAAAGAGCAAAAAAATGAAAATAATAGTTGTTAGAAATGAGAGAGAACAGTATAATTACTTGTATTTCCACAGCATCATGTCTTTCCAGAATTCAAGCTGTCCATAATAGCTTTAGTGCAAGGGCAAAACAGAGAAGCCCCTAGGAAAAGAGCTGCAGATAGTATTTTTTTAACCTTCCTGGGGAGCCTTACTCCATGAAGATTTAAAGCTTTTTAATCTTCCGCAGGACATGTTGGCTGGAAAGTGTGCGCATTTCAAAATGAAAATGCATTAATTAGTGTCTCTTGGAAGAGGACAATCTGAAATATCTTTCTCTGTGGGAGTAACTTGCAAGTTGATTATGTGGGCTGATAGATATTCCATCAGAGAACATTCAGGGAATGTTAAGGTTGTACGCTTAAGCACACAGAAGTTAGGAAATGCCATACTGCGGGATTCATGCGCATCCTTAACTCTGCCTCTGGTGTGTAAGTGGTATAATATATTCATTACATATAATCTCCCAGACACTGCTATAAATATACACTGTGTTCCCTGATCTTAGATTTTACACACATCAGAGCATGCATTAAGTACTGTGTACAACTCTCTGCCATAGCCTATTAAAACCTTGTATAAGAAAAGTACATAATAAAATTTGTCTTGAGTAACTAGTGCAGATTAAATATTATATTTATGATATAGAAAACAGCAGGCATTTGTTTCAATAAATTATCCTGCAATCTTGAAAGACTGCACTCTACATGGGTACATGCAAATTGGCCATGTAGTTAGCTCCTTCATTTCCTGCAAAGCTCAGGGGGACTGGCTGTGCTTCTGCTTGAAAAGACACAGTACAGGTACTGTAGCAGGCTGAAGCTTCGACCGCCCCCACATCCAGCAGAAACCAAATGGGAAGGGGTCCCTGTGTCCCCTCACGGACAGTCAACCCACCATGGTTTTCCTCCCGACTCAGCAGGGCCTCGTTTATCTTATGAGTGCAAGAGAAAGTTATTGATTCAGTGTGACCAAAGTCAGAGCAGGGATGCTTTGAAGAACTCCTAACAGTGGGGCATTTGCACACATATGCTCCATGATACTGGAAAGGAAGGAGTAAAGGGGTTTTGTGCAGTTTAAATGGTATTTGTAATGAAAACAAAGCACATAATTAGTAAGGTTAAGGATCAGAGAATCCAGAGAGAGTTGAGGTTTTACAAAACCCTCAAAATTTATAAAAAACATGCTTTTTTCCATTTAATTGATTCAGAATGCAATGAAAGCATGTTTCTCTAATTAAATAAATGTTTTGTGGTATGCAGAAATAAATACCACTGATTCTTAAATCATGGCCTTTGAGTCTGGACAGAATAGTTTTTCTATTTGGATTTTAAGTTGTTTTTTTTTTAATATTGACGTATGGTAGTGAGTACTTCACTTTGTTCTGCTCTTCATCTCTCTCTCCATTCAAATTAAGGTCTAGATTATTTTATTCCAAAATTCCTGTCCTGCCCTCTTTCTTGCTGGCACAACGAAGGATCAGTTCTTTCCTCCATCTCTGCTTGTTCTCCTCTCTCTCAGAAAGCAGCCCTCCTCCACAACTGCAAACCCCAGCGGTGGCTGTACCTGGTTGGCTGCTGTGAAGAACTTCTCAGGGGAAGGAGGGAGGGGACCTGGTTGATGAAAGCGGAGATGCCTCTCCTTGTTGAGTTCTTGCTGCCAATTCTTACTCCATGAGCTGGGCAAATGCTGCATGTGCTGAAAGTGAAAATCTGGTGATCTTCCTCAGACAAAGCTGAAATCTGATGAAGATCTGGCCCTTCTCTTGTCAGACTGATCCTAGCCACAGCAAGATGCACACTCATCACACACACAAAAAAAAAAAAAAAAAAACCCAACAAAAAAAACCCAACCAAACAAACAAAAAAAACCAAACAAAAAAAAACCACAAACACATAAAGTGACCGAGGCCTCAAGAGCTGCTGAGATTTATCAATATTGTCCTCACTAAGGTCTCCTGCCATTATCTTTTTCCTTTCAGATGTTTTGCTTCCTCATAGTGCCAAAACCAAAAAGCTTATTCAAAATAATCTCCTACATAGTGTCCTTTTATATGTTCCTTAAATACTTTTATTCTCAAAGTGATTCCTGGAGAAGCACATGTTCACTCTAGTTGAAAGATCGCTTTCTTGTTTGGCATCCCCCTCTTCTGTGTAAATCTTCTGAACACTGCAGGGAAGCTCAACAGATTCTTCTGTGTTTGAGGAAGCTGGTTGTACTCAACAGATTCAATAAGTTTTATCCCAAGATGCAATAGTATTTTCCTTTGCAGGACTTGCCAGCTCTGTAATCAGTGCAGGAATACAATGGGAACCACTGCCTTCTCATCACATTTCTCCTCCTACAATTTTAATTTATCCTGAGTATATTTTTATTCAGAGGAGTATATATGTGCAATACTGGAAGGGTCTGCTTTCATAAGTGAATGGGATACCCAACAAACGCAGGTTGCTATGTAATGCACATGGAGCCCAGAAAGGTGCTCTAAAATTGCATTTGCACATCACTATCGCCAAACAGGGTAAATGCTCACTGCACCTTCACTTCAAAAGAATGAGATTTAGATTCCACTCATGGTAGAAGTCTGGAAGACTTTAGTAATGTCTTTTGCCTCCGCCCTTTGCATAGCACAATGTGGGGTGTCGTTCATTTCAGCATCTGCAGTGGAGATGTCTGAATCTATGCTGTTCACCCCATCTCTTTCTGTAGTCAGTGGAGTAAGTGCTTGCAGGGTGTGATTCATCTCAGCCTGAGCAACTGTAAAGTAGAAAGGTTCACACCTGACTGATCATCTCACACAGTTACACAGATAGTATAGAAAAATTGGGTCAGGTACAAGTCACTAGTTTTCACTGAATTCGAACATCTGCTACAGTAATAGCTAAATTAGACATAGTGAAATGTAAGCTCCAAGTTACCAGAAATGTCACTTTAACCTCTGCTTTAGAACCCAATTTAGTTGAACTCAGATTTTATTTCTTTGTTTGTACACTCACGTTCTTGGAGATTTTAACTGCTCACCAGTTGATATTGTTCCAGTTTACATAAAAAACATGCTTGAGGACTAGATATATTGCGATGTAGGACAGAGAATTTTTTTTATCTTTACTGAAGCATATCAGAACAAAAGATCTGCATAATTTTCAGCACATACACAGAGAATACACATTTTAACACAGATTAAAAATTCCAATTTATATAATGAATTTTAAGGAAGGCTAATGAAACACTGGAAAGAAATAAATTTTCTTTAAGGTAAATCTTTTGCTAACTTAATTGTGTTCACGGACATAATCTGTATTTTCTTTGCCCTTGCAGTTCTTATACATATGTTAAGTATCTATAAAAAGACCTGCTGCCAGTAATGATGTTAGATCTCAGTTATGGACTTCTTCATAGATTCATCCTCCATACATATTATAAAAGCTCTGTTTGTAGTAACTCACTCTATAGCCTCTTGTTGCATTTATTACAAGTAAGATCTCCCAACCTATGCTCACAAGGATACTCTTTCAGGTCAACAGAGAGAGAGAAAAAAGAAATCTACTCCAAGACTTTAAATTTGTTAGATTAATATTTAAATGCTAACCTTAATGGACTATTGTTTGTCAGTTCCTTTTCCCTTTGGTGAGGAAAGTCCTTTATCTTAAAATACAAGACTACCTCTTTGCCCTCACTTCTCTATCCACCCTTAATGTCCAGAAAGCATTCTTTATTCATGATTAAATGCAGATTTTCCTCACAATCCAGAAATCCAAGTATTGTTTCCATCCAAATCACAGAATATACAAGTTACTGTATTTTTTATTATTAATTTTAAAAACAGAGATACTCCTCTTCCAACACACTTGAAAAGAAGTTGTGACAAAGAGACTTCATTCTTTTAAGAGTAAGATGGAAAAATGTTAGAGTTGACATCTAATGGAAGTTAGAAAAAAACAACCTAGAAAGACCTAGAAGACAAAGCTAATTTAAAAGAAAATGACAACAAAACAGTAATATAATAATTCCAGAATTTGTGTTAAAGTATTTGTCTAATAATTTAATTATACTTCATCATAGCAGAAGAAATGGCTAAAGAAAAAGCTATGCAATGGTTACTATTGCAAACCTTGACCAGTTTCCACCCTGAGTTGTTACTTTAAACTTGAATTGAAACTCCTTTGGTGCCTTTGGCTTTGCTGGGCTCTAATAGATTCTAGGTGCTGGCTGGGAGGATCTGGACTTGTTAGCATAGCAAACCACATACTTGGCACACTCATTGCCAAAGAAAAAAGCACTATGGTATGCTTTTTTTATTGTCTAATTTACATTAGAGATGCCGACCTTTGTGATTGTTTCTTTGTTATTTCTTGATGACAGGTATGGTGTGTGCACACAGACACACAGGGCAGACTTAAATAGCTCAAGATATGTTTAGATCTGCTGGGGCAAGGTGAGGTGGGGAAAGCCAAAACCAGCACTAGAACTCTTGCCTGAGTTTTTACCTTTTTCAGATAACTTTTTATGAGTTTTAAGTGTCTTTTCAGTGATTCCAAGGTATTTCTCTTTCTCAGCATGTTTAGTCTCAGTCTCAATCCCATATTCCCCAAACATTCACAAAGAAATCCTCCTTCTGATACAATTTCCATAGATGGTCTTTCTCAGATGATTCTCCATTATGATTTCAGCTTCATTGTCAAGTATTCCACACCAATGTTGAAAGCTCACCTTGATTAAATAGTTCCTCACACTGGAGGTGGCAACTTGTACAGGCCTCCTGGCACCTGGTGGGAGAAAATCCACCTGCTGCTCCCAAGCTTCCACTGTTTGGACTGGTGAAATAATTTTTTGCAGTATATGAGAATTTCTGGAAGACTGAGCAAACAGACTAATGTAATGCCTTCCAGTATTACAATACAATCAAAACGGTGTAACTAAGGAAAATAAAGGTTATGGTCAGTTTTAGTTCATTTTACAAAAAACTTCAGCAGAAACTCTTAAGTATGGCAACTTCTAAAATGAACATTCTGTGGCGTTTTGGGCTTCAGTAGTTCATAATATGAAAACACAAAAAAACTGTTTACTTAGAAAAAAGAAAGCCTTTGGGGAGTTTTACGACCAATTCTAGCACAGAAATAATGAGGGATGAAGAGGTGATATTTGACATTTTAATAGCCTGCATTGTGACAACTGTGGACCTGGGAGGGGAGGGGACAAGGCAGTATATACACTCAATTTCTGATCTGGTTTGGTTTTGTCTTTTTCATTAGTCTCCCTGGGATTCTTTTGGCACTGGGTGCTTTGCAGACTGGAGATGGTAAACCTACCTTGGCACTGGTTAATAACACAAGGTTTTGGGCCTGTTTACCTTGGAGGAGAATGGATCAGGTCCTATACATCAATCAATGCCTTTTGATATTTCAGTGCTCATAATTTGCTCTAGTTTCCTCCTTTAGCAAATGATATGATTTTGATATTCACTCAGTGTCAGTCTAAATAGGCTATTTATAATCAGTATAAGGTTGTCACACATAACAAATTTTGAATTTTAGATTCTCAGTGGAAAAAGAATGAAGAACTGATTTGATTTTTATTTCAGTCTTCTGTTCTCAGTATACATGTTGATCTGTCACTAAGAATATATATGGCTGGAACTGAAAACAGTTGTTCATGCATTATCTTTTGGTTCAGCTTCTAACTTCCAAGAGTTATATTTTTTATATGTTATGACCTTGATTTTCACTTGAGATCTACTTACTGCTGAAGGATGTGGAGACTGCCAGGCAATGAGGCAAATCTTTCTAATTCTCATGGTGTCATGTTCTGCCTGTTGTCAACGCCACAAATTACTAAAGTGATTTAGGGGTTGTCCTAGATTTTGCTATTTTATTTCTATGGGATCTGCTCTGTGATATCGTACCCCCACCACATTGCCTCATCTTCTGGTGAGAGATAAAGACAGCTGATGTATAGTCTGGTTGACTAATTTAATCCAATGGATATTTTCTTATTTTTTATGAATATTCAGCTGAAAATTTTGCAGTAGTTTGTGTCAGGCAATTGAAAGGGAATCTAACTCTACATTCCTTTTTCCTTTCCTTCTAATATATTATTCATTATGTCACTAAGAAGAAATTTTTCTGAAGTTAGCAGCACAGCACAATTTGTGGAGATTAACTTGTGCCAGCTTAAAGCAGTTGGCGTGTGTACCAGGGCAGCCCTGGTATGTGCCTGGTGGACAGGTAACTCCTGAGCTCAGCACTGGAGTCACTGCACCAATGGAGGAATTCAGGCACTCAAATCTGTATCCAAATTGAGTCCATCTCCATGAGCTGCAGTCATGCCACTGACAAATGGATATTATCTCAGATGTACATTTCCAGCTCTTTCACTCTCCCTGTACATCTAACCATGTCTTTCTGAAAATTGAAATCTTACAAAGAAGTATGAAACAGCAAAGAAGTATGAACAAGGCTATGTACATCTGCAGTTCCTCACAGAATAACTCATTGGAAAAGGATGTGCGTGTCAAAAACTTCCATATAAACATTTTTTTATCTCTCATTAAAAAAATAAACCTCAGAAGTGAGAACTAGAAAGAAATGATGCAACTATTTTCTTTCCATCTTTTTGTCTCCCCATTTTCCCCATGCAAGATTTTTTTCTTAATGGTTTTCTTTCTAATTATAATATATTTTCTGCAAGATTTTTAGCACATCCCCAGATTAAGCTAATGAAGTCAGTCAGAACTGATTTGCTTAAAGTCAGAGATACTGTTTTTGAACTAATACCACCATCTATGTGTAAAAAGTGATGTGGAAAATGTCACAATAACCTTAAAGACATTTTTCCACTCAAATGTTTGCAGGATGATTAAATAAGGACTTACTTTGTGAAAGTGATCAGAAGGTAATGTTTCCTCTGAAACTTAATTTTTCAAGGCCTCTCTGTGTTTTCTCATGGAGAGAGATACATCAGCATTCCCTTCATCTGGGCTGCAGATATATACATTTTCTCCTTTGAACAGGAAAACTGCAGAGAATCAATGCAAGTATTAAATTCCTTGAGGATCTCCTTCTGCAAACAGAAAGGTCCTCACTGTCCCTGAAGTAGTTTCAATAACGAGAATTTTACCTCAGTGGATCATATCTGCAGGACAATGAAATATGTCCACAGATTTCTGTTCGCAGATTATACACACACATTTTGGGTTGGTTTCACAGGGCCAGGCCATGGAGGAGAATTTTGCATGGAGGTGCTTTTACAAACTCTTCATTCTTCAGCTCCATAAGGGTGCTAAGAAGGAGTGTAGGAGGAGAGATGTATGGAGTGTTCCTCTCTTAGAGTCCTGATCCTCTCTAAACCCGGCATTCTGCCTTTTAAAGGAAGAGAAACAATAATGTACTTCTGGACTAGTTAGACTTCTCTGCCAGGCAAATTATTACAGACCCTTGATCTTACTAAAAACAACTCTGGCAAGGACTATCAGGAGCTTGGAGTTCGGTTTTCCAAGGGAGAAGATCAGTGATGGAAGACACCATGTATAAGCCAAATATGAACTTGGTGATGTGATCTCACCATGTGTAGGTAAGAGAAAATGGACTTACGTACCTATAGGCATGAGTCCAAGAACAAAAAAAAAGGTCACGAAGACCATTGAAGTCTATTGTTGTTTCCCCCAGGACTCCTGAGTTCAGGGAGCAATCCTGCTGTGAGGACTGATACTAATCAAAGAGCAAAGGAAAAATAAAAAGCTTTCATCAAGTAACTCCTTCTACAAGGACTGCTCCAAACACAAACAAAACACCAAATACCAAAACACTGACACTTCCCAGTCCTCAACAATTTATCGCAATGCACAAAGAAGAAAGAAATACAAAAAAAGACAGAGGACCTTGATGACATCTGACAAATAAGCTTTTTCACAATTGTTATTGTATTTTATTTGTTATTTATGATTATATTTTACTGGAATAGCTGTAAGAGTCACAGGCCTCAGTGCACTGCAGGCTAACCCAATGCATAAAATGGTTGAGGACTGCTTGAAGAGCTCACCTGTCTGAATGAGTTGTCGCTGGACTCAGACTCAGATGGTAATGAGGTTTTTTGCTCTGGGTTTTCCACCAGTTCAATGCTCAAACCATTTTGCATATGGTAAGAAAAGAAATAATAAAGATAGGCTATCATGTTCTAAACAAATAGGGAAAGTCAGAAGAGAACAAAAAACAGAGAAGAAAAGTGAGTTTCCCAGTATCACAATGACAGTCAGAACTAGGAGTAAAAATTCCTTTCCCTTCTCTGTGAATCAATGTAGAACATTGCCAGAAGTCTGGTCTGTAAGGGCTTGTCTGTCATTGACACATGAAGCTAATGCAATAGCTCAAGAAAGACTACACACAGAACGATAAATGAAGGTGGCATACAGTGTTTGACATTAGGTCTTTCCTGTTTGAGAGGTACAGAGATCCATTAGGCTCCAACTAAAACCTCTTAAGAGCAGTAAAAATTTGTTTTAATTAAAAGCTTGAAATTCAGGCCAATAAAAGAACGTGTGTAGGAACTGAAAAGAACAAGAATGACATTTGACTATGGTACAACTTCACTGAAACCCAAATAAATATACTGAAGATAAATTGGACTCAAAACATTTGAAACATTTGGCTTCTTTTATTTTTGCAAGAAAAAAGCATTCAGTGAACTGTAAAACAGTTTTTATATTAACAAGACTGAGGTAAATGGTAGCAGTACCTTTCCCTTGCTACTCTCCAGCCCTACTCAGAGTTTCTCAAAATCTTCAAAGAGGTATATTAGGTGCTTTTACAACCTCTTTGTTCTCTTATGGGAAAATAATTATGGTACAATTTCTTCTCATTCAGATTTTAAATCCTGATTAGAGACATGCAATCTGGCCTTCAAATAAAATATATAATTTTGTGCATTATCCTACTAAATTACAGCAAATTGTCCAATTTTTATTTTGCGGACTGTGTAGTTACAGCAATCAGCTTACCTGCTCTTCACCTCAGCATGTGCTGTAGTGCCCTAAGTGATGAATGTCATTTTAATCAAAAGGCTTGGAGAAATCTTCTGATCTAACAGAACACTTCATCTTAGAAAACATGTTGCCTCAAGAAAGCAGTAAGATTTCAGAGATTTTCTTTTAAGACTCCTCCAAAACAGGTTTTAGTTGGGGGAAAAAGAAAAAAAAAGAAGAAGAAAAAAAAAAGAAGGAAAAAAAAAATGTTTGACACTTTTTGGACCAAGAGAAAGTGAGAAAACATCAAACTAGGTTAAAGTTAAGATCACAACTTTGATTATTTTTTTCTTCATTATGACATAATCCTTCAAAGATATTAATGCTGCTGCCATCCAAAAAAAAAAAAAAAAAAGGAAATTAAAGTTAAGATATATGTATGACCATTCTTTTCTGACCCCACAGAAGGAGGTTTAGATACAAATCAATGCCATTTAAAAAAATTACTTAATAATTAGTAAATTTCTGGTAATATGGGCTTTTTCAGACCTGAGTTCTGAAGATGGGAAGGAAAAGGGAAGTGCAGTGGAACAGCCTCCAGCCCTTACTGTCTGAACATCTGAGGATGGCTAAACGGAGCTGTGCCATACTGAATGAGAAGTTTATTTGTATAGAAAGGTAAACTCCAAGAAAGAAAGAAAGAAAAAAAAAGAACAAAGAGTTTTGAGAGTGTATTGAAGGATAAAGAGTTTTGAGAGTATGTTGTAGCATGGGAGGTAAACCCAATTAAATGAGTGATTAAAGTCATGATCTGGCAAAGCTGGCCAAGTATACAGAAGAAAGTGAACCACTGACATGGTAAGCTCCTCTGAAAGCTTTCGAGAATCCAAGTTGTAGGTAGAAGTCATAAACTCTTCCAGCCATGCAGTCTTTATGTGTTTTCCTGCCTTTTTACCACTAAAATATCTAAGTTGTTAAATGCATTTTAAACAAGGTGGAAGTTGCAACGTGGAACACTTGAGGACCATGTTTTCTGCTGACACGATCCCACTGAAACCAGCTGAATTATACCAACAGATTTCAGCTCTGAAAGTCAGGAAATGCCAAAGTTAGGTTGAATGTAGGGCATTGTGACAGTATTTTTGCAATACAGAAAGCACACTTGTTTTCATTCTCAAACAGCTTGAGTAAGCTGTTCAGGAATTTGAAAAGGTTCACTCAGCAGTACTTCCAGCTCCCAAGATAGCCAGGGAATATCTCATGATAATGCAAATTTCACCAGTGTGCATGACTTAAGTGAGTACTACATTAAAGGCTGAAAATAGATTTACGCTATTTAAGAAGAATGCACTAAGAAAATAATCTCTGGGTTTTCTACAGGCATATACATATATACTCATGAATATCTGTCTGCAGCTAATTCATATCTCCATTTCATGAACTGCTGTCATTGCCTTTAAGTGAGTAACCTTAAGCTCAGGGTCTCCCAGCTCCATGGAAATCCACATGCTGTAGCTACATAAAAGATGTCCTTGTAATAACAGTTTTTTAGAAATGGGAAACTGTTAGAAATACAAAAATAATTAAAACACATTTTCAGGGTTTTAGTCAATGTCCACTGGTACCTGTGAAAACCAGTACAAGCATTCCCTCCTCCCGTTGTTTCCAGTTCCTTTCTTTGTTTTTGATATTTGGATATTTTATTTTCTTTCTTTTTTTTTTTTTTCACATGATCATCCCTGAGGAAAAAACACCATCAATAAAAGCTACTGAGGCTTTCTAAAGGAACAAGATTTTTACTGTTGATGCATTTAGTTATTACTGTTTATAATAGTTTGTCTTGAAGTATGTCCACCCTGCTATCAAAAACCATGCCTGTACTCATAGCTGAGGTGGCTGTTAGCAGAAATCTTTCAATACCAGAACAATATAGCTGTGGTGCTTCAGGCAACATAAGCCTCTTGAACTTGCTCTGTCAAAGGGATCATAAAACTGAAAATCTGAAGCAGGAAGGCACATTTTCAGACACAGGCTCCTGATGTGCTGTGTGCTTTGCCTACATCCAGGAGAAGATGCTTTCTGCCCCAAAGAACATACAAAGGACATGGGCAGGAGAAAACCTGCATTTAGTACAAAAACACCCCATTGAGATACTGAAAAGCAAGGAATGAGAACTTCTTCCTCACCACAGAGTGTGTGAAGCAGAAAGCACCAATGTGTGTTTCTGAAAAGATGAAATGGTGGGTAGGGCCTTGTTATCTGACTGGAGATGAAAGTCATTGTCTTATTGCTGAGGACGGAAAGTAGGATGGAAACTGACTGCGAAGAACACTGGAAGCTTGGATGGTTGCCCATGATTTATGTGATAAAGGTGACTCAGCAGGAGGTTTTACCTCTAGGGTTTGTGCAGAAATGTCTCTTCATTCAATTTTAAGATGAGCTGTGCTTTGTGTCTATGGGGAAAAAAAAAGAAATCTGAATCTCAGATATCATGTTTATATTGCACTTCCCCATTCTAGATGTTTTTACTAATTTCTTATACTAGCTGCAACTCTTTCATAAAGCCTACCACAAAGAATAGTAAAATTTTACCTGGAAACCTCAAACATAAGAATTTTCATTGTTAATTAAAATGTCATCTTTCTAGCAATTAATTAAACAGTTTCTGTTGAGAATGTAGAGGAAGAGCAGATCTCATGTGACTAAGGAGACATCATTTTATAACAGCAGTTGAAACTACCTTGGGCAAAATCAGATGAGTTGATCAGTGAAGAACTCTTGTTTTTTAGTATCACAGGTAAAACTCTTGTCCTCAGTGAAAATTCTCATTTATAAGCATGTGTCAAGACCTTCTTTATGATTCCTTCTCAGAATATTTCCCCAGTGTAGTGTGAAATCTGTTTTCTTCATTCACAATCATCCCTGCTGTTATCTTTTCATCTATGTGAGCCTGAACATAATTAAAAGAATAGATTCATTCATGTAATTTAATAATATAGGTAATTTAATTGCATTCCCACTTAAATTTCTTTTTATTTAGAATTTATATTTACAGCAGCTAGCCAGTACTATCTGTTTCTCATCTTTGTTTTGTTCATATACAGGCACCTACTGCCAACAGATGCTATTACATCTTTATATAAGAACCCATGGAAGCAGTAGCTAGCTGCAGTGGTAATAGTATAGATCTTTTCAAGAGGCATCATTGTGTGTGTTAGATGGCCAGGAAAAATCTTTCACTTTTTTATAATCTCAACTTCTTAACAGTCTGTGTAATTAAGGGAATCAGTATTAGTAATTAGCAAGTAGCATTCTGAAATGCACAAAATTCATACATCTGAATCTAAACCAAAAATATAGTCCTTATCAACTGGGAGTTTTCAGCTCAAAACAACAGTTTTGTTGTCTCTGAAGACTGGAACCAGTTTTGTTCTTTCTTCCAGATAAGATGGAATAAGATATTCTTCCAGATAAGTGGAACCCCACGTGGTGTTTGTCAGGATATGGGCCCCAGTCTCTTCTTTTACCAATGTATACAGGTCCTTTCCTTGGTAGACCACTTAGTCTGATGGGATTTTTGTGGGTTGGGAACCTGGACACTTACTTTGCATATTCATCCCTAGCCTATCTTTGCTCATAGTTTCTTGTTCTTCCCAACAGTGGGGTTAACATTTTGTAACTAACTATAATTTTTGTTCATTGTTCATATCAGATTTTCTGATATGAGTTTAATATTGCCAAGGAAAATGAGATTGCAGTAACAGAAGGAAGGGAAAAATATATTTCTCTCAAGTCTAAATAGTGACGTATTTTCCTGTAAAATCAAAACTTCAACTGGCAGCTTGAGTCCGCAGTCTAAGAATCTGATAAGAAATTCCTTGGGTTCAGAGCCTTGGAAAAAGTAAAAAACAAAACAAAGCAAAACAAAGCAACAACAAAACCCCAAAAATGCCAACCAAAAAACCAATCAACCAACAAAAACGAACCAGGATTTCTATTCCCTCAAGTTCTTCCCACAGGAAGGCTAGTAGGAGTTCTGCCTGCAGAGCAACAAATAAAAGCTGGTAGTTTGCAAGTAATTACTTGAGAGACTTGTCGAAGTCTTGGGGAGTACTTGTGGCAGCAGATTCTTGACATCTAACATTTTAAAGGTTCTTCTACCTGAGCTTCCTATGAAGGCAAAAGAGACAAACAGAGGAGTACACATTAAGTTTAACATTAAGGGCAGAAACTTATCTTGATTGTCTCGAATCACTTTTTGGAGGTGTTTTTCCCATTCACAACATAGAAAATCTTGGACTACCAGCCTCCTTATTAAAGTACCTTTTCATGATTAAACCTATGTGGTGAGAATGCCCACAGTTTGTTCTTCCCTATGCTTTTTAGTGGGTTTTCATTTTTATAAAAATATTATTTTTGCTCAGATTTTCTGAATTGTGATTTAAAGGGCAGGGGAAGATACCCTGGAATTATTCTGGTTTTAATTTCACTATACATTGGAATCTGTATGTATATGTATTTTTCTTCTAGTCTGTGCTTGCATCCACTGACAGAAAATCACAGTAAAATAACTGTAAGTCCTAATTCTTAACTGGTTTTCAAAGTCTTAAGCCAGAATAATTTTTTTCCCCTAAACTTAATAAACCTCCACTGGTACTGAGCCAATATTAATTATATCAAAAAACAAATTAGTGTCCTGTCAAAGTAATAGAGATAAAATTATCTCCTCCTTTTTTTTTCCAATGGACAAACCAGATGGCCAAAAAAAATCTTCTTCTGGGGTCTCTGCTAGTCACTGAGAATAACCATATTACTGATATTTTGTCAAAACATCCAGTTTAAGATGTCTCCTAGGAATAGCTGATGAATTGTGACTGAACTGTTCATTTCACTCTTGAAGGACAGCACTTACAACTGCTTTTTAACATCATTTTATCATAATTGTATCATATCATACACATTCATTGCATTTTATCATATTTTTTCCGTCATTGTTTTGCATGTGCAGTTAATTTTGCAGCTTACATAGGTCCCAATGTTCTCTGAGGGGCTTCAGTGTGGAAGCTTGGAACATGGCAAGGTCCTTCCTGAACTGAGGCCAGAATCAGGTCCAAGCAGCAGATGGACATCCACACTATGGGTCTCACTTTTTTCTGGGAGAAATTACAGCATGGGGAGATGAGGTGGATATCCTCTTGGGTTTAATCCTGAGATGGATTTGGGGTTGGGAAGAATCCATACCTAGAGGAAAGGGCTTGGAAGGCTCTTTAATACCCTATCTTATTTAATAGAGCTGGACAAAACATGTTCCCAACTATAGCCTTATCTAAAGTAGTTCAAAATTAGAGGGGAAAAAAAAATGTGAATGGATTGTTTGAAAAAAATAAACCAGATCAAATTTAAAGTTTTGTTGTCCTTTATAATTAATTTAAAAAAAAAATTGATTGTTTAAACTTTTAGAACAAAATAAAACTAGACACAGTATATAATTTTGAATTGAAACTTTCAGTGGGTAATACTTAGACAATTTTTAAGCTTTGTTTGCAAAATTTGGATTTGCAAGTATTAAAACTACCAAATTTTGCTTTCAATCAGTTCACTAAAGTGGCTTTCTCCAACAGAAAAACATACAAACAAAATTCCCAATTTCACAGAAGCGCCAAGAGCTACCAGCTATGAAAATATATCAGACGAGGAAGTGCCCACCTCTTGATGCTTTTCCAGGTTCCTGGAAAACACCAGTGACTGTACTGAGACCTCCTCTGCCTTCAGGAGATTCTTCTGGCAGGGCAAACTGGGAGCTGCTGAAGGAGGAAGAGTTCCCTAGGACACTGGGGAGTGGTGCTACACCACCCCTTAAGGTTTCGGTATACGGCTCATAGCCCAGCTGAGGACAAGAGACAATGGAGAAGAGCTCTGTCCCTTCAGCCCCCTGTGGTCACCAGGCCCACTGGAGCACTGTGGCTTGAGAAGCACCAACAGCAAGACTCTGCGTCTTTTGCAAGTATCCAGGCTTGAGGGGAGATAGGAGGCTCCCCACTTCTCTGCTGTCCTTTGCCCTCACTGCCAAGGCCAGATTTGCCCGTTATAATTTTGCATGCTGGACAATAAGCCCCGTGCCTGTAAATGTGACTTTTCCCATAACTTTTACGTTCTCGCTGCACTCACACTTGCTCCGCTGAGATTCACCTCCATTTGCTGCAGCAGGTACAGAGTAAACACATCCATAATTTCAATTCCATAAAAGAAATAGGGCACTGCAGAGAGCACATTTCCATGAGATAACTGCATTTCTCCACTAGATTAAATTGTTTTGACTTCAGACTTAAACCTTACATGCTGGCACAACCTAAATTCAAGGATAAAAGTTGCTCTGTAAGAGAAAAGTGTTATTCTTATTTTTACTCTTGTTCTTATTGATTATATAATTATCCAGAAATGCACCACCCCAAAGTCCTAAAGGTTTAATCTCTGCCACATCAGAGCTTTATTACTGTTGCAGTCACTCTGTGGTGCAGTCACTCTGTGGTACATTCAGACTGAGTAAGCATTTCATCAGAAAATGATACTGAGTTTCACAGCAGGGTAGGTTTGTGAGTGTTCATGTAAGCGTGAAAGTTTTTTTATTTGGCTTAAGGGGGCCAAATGTTGCTCTTGGATGTGTACATGCTGCTCCTACTAACATCTGCATTTCTGCATGTATCTAACATTTCTCTCAAGGGCTCTGAAGAGGTTGATTTTCAAGGCCTTGATGCTTGAATTATTACATTAAATCCTAAATAGCTCTTTAAAAATACTACCTTTCTAAGCTTCAAAGCCATCCACTGCACGAGCTGTTGAAATAGTAAGTTTCTGCAAAAAAATTCAAACCCAAACCTCAAAAAAACAGAAGTGTAACTGAGAAGTTAAGCAGCTTGAACAACGTATTAGCAAAGCTAGGATCAAACCCCACATCCGATATTAGAGTTTCTCTGTATAGGAAGCCATTCCAGAATGACCAGACCTGACTAACTCCCTATATGAATTCTCATATTTTAGAATAAACATAATTTATTTGGAGTTTGCTTAATTTATTTTAGATTTGATTGAAAAATATACCCTTGTTCTAAAGTAAGTGCATCAATTCACAGGCTTATTATTCCCTTTTAAACTACTCTTCCTTAGTCTGTATGCCTGATGTGGCATTATGATCATGATAGGGATTATGATCCCTAGTCTGCAAAGAGGTTGCTTTGCAACCACTGAGTCAGCAGCCAAGCACTGGTAAGATAACTTCTGGACAAACTGAGCATTTAAGCTGGCTCCAAACAACAAAAAAGACACTGAGAAAGCACTCATTACAAGGGCTAGCATGGAAGCCTCAGAGCAGGACTGTCGTGAAGCCATCGTGGCATTTGCTAGCGCAGGTGCGACCGGGGAAGATTTTAGGCAGAAAGGAGCTGCTGAGCATGCTTGACAAGAGGGAGCAACTCCACCAGTTCAGGAGACAACTCCCCTTACTGATGGAGAACTTCCCCCTTCAGGGGAGAGGTGCCGGTGCAGGAGCCAGTATCAGACAGTGCTGGGGAGATGCCACCACTGGCTGCACCTGAGTGACTTCAGTTCCAGCCCATGAGGATCCAGGGCTGCAAGGCAAGGATGAGAAAGCACTCGAGAAATTCACTGCTAGTGATAAATATACAGAGCAGGAGACATGTTGAAGCACAGTATAGGCGTCTCAGTGGAACAGAAAACAAACTTTATCAACGTGCCACCATCCCGCTGCATTGCTCAAGGGAGGCTGGAGGTGGTACCACTGGGGAAGAGTTGGGTTGCTCTGAGATTTAGACCAATAGATTAAAAAAATAAGTGTGTCATGACAAGGATATGTCAAAGAAGATAAGAAATTCATTATTTTGTATTATAAATTAATCATTGATAAATATCTAACCAAAAATGTACTTGGTACTGTGACAATATGCAAAGAGTGTGGGACTGGATAGCAAGGACACTGACCATGCCATCAGCCTGTGGAGCAGGGATTTTTAATTTATTTCAAACAAGTATGATGAGTTCTGTTGAAAACACATTCTATTTAATTGTTTGAATGTATGTAAGCCTAGCAGTAAAATACAAAAAGTTTCATCCATAAGTAGTCTGCATATTTTGGGCAAAAAATGGTGTTTCTCCCTCTGTGTCTCAGGGATCCTGGAGTGAAGAGAGCTGTTATCTTCAAAATCCACCAAACTCCGAGTTCTCTTAATGACAAGACAGGATGTCTTATTTTCCACTTTCAACTTCCAGTATGTTAATCTCTGGATTTCAGGCTGCATTTCAGTTTGAAAAGGCTGCTGCAATCGAGATGTAAAATTAACTACCTCATAAAAATACAGTCAAGGTACTACTCTCCATTCCAGGTTTGGGACAGTAGTTACATGGTATGCACCCCTCCCCATTGCATTTATGGCTACCTAACTTTGAAAGAAGTACTGCAAGAATGTGCTTCAGGTAATTCTGGGGGAGAAAAAAAAAAAAAAGAAAAAAAAAAAGAAAAAAAAGATATATTGCAGTGTGTTTGAAGAAACTTACAATTGGGGAAAAACAATGAAGAGATTTTGTGGCCCATCTTTTCATCTTCCCACATGAAACAGAGGATATTATATTTTATTATAAAATAAACCACTCTTTACTATAAAATTTTAATGTACTACTGTGAATGTGGGTAAATAAAAACAAGAGGTATATAAATAAATGTTCCATAAAAGAATAAAGTGGGTGTACAGATTCTGTGGCAGACTACAGCCAAACGGCTACAGCCTAAATTGCCTTAAACCATCCCGGATGTTGTAGAAGCAGAGAAGATTTTCCAGGTAATCCTATAAAGGGTAGCTACTATACTTAGTCAAAAAAAGCTATATATTTCCTCTGAAATGTTGAAATAGATTAAAAATTAGGTATGACTCAACCTTGTAAGTATTCTTGTGACTTGTTTAGTATTTAATTTTCAAAAAATATTTTCTGATTAAAAAATATTTTTTCTGTTATCCCTCTATGTACTTTATTCTCATTTGAACACGAGAATACAAAAACAACTACAGAAGCTGTTTCATATTTCTAATTACTTTTTGTTTAAAAATAACTGTTCAACTTGATAAAAATATTTTTTTCACAGTTTAGTCAAAATATTTTTTCCAAAAACTAACTCTAGACATTTCAGTTATCTACAAAATAAGTCATTTTACACAAATAGCATATAAATACCTTTCAGTGAAAAAGTTTAAATCATCCCCAAAATGCACTGTTTGCAGCACCTCTTTAGAACAGAAATGGAAGTTGTTTAAACCTAGGACATGGGATTTCTCTAATCATTGCAAAATAATGTCATGTCAGCTGTCATTCTGAAACAAGCAGAAAGATCACCTCACAGAAAGAAAAGTCTAGTGGCATTTTCTTCATCACAAAATGAGTATATTATGAGAAAAATCCTTAAGAACATGAGGTATTATAGGACAAAATCTTTATGACTTGACATTCATAATATCGGCTTTGCTTTATGTAATCTGTCTACTGAGAATACATAGAAAATCAGAATTTGGAAAAGGGTTGCAATAACAACAGGAGTGGCTTCCACTCTTTTAGAGAAGTAGCTATGAAGGTTTATATTGCGTACATGGGTATTTGATAAGACATTGTTATGATGTCTGACCAGACTTCACTGTTCTGGTGTATGATAATTCAGACATAGTATAATCAAGGCACTTTTCCTCACTGTGGCAAAAATCTAGTTTTCAATGGACCATCACGAAGGACTGACAGTGAGGATTCTTGACCACCAGTGGTGGCATTTGCAAGCTTTAGTTCTCAGTAATCTCCATTTTTCTTTCTGTGCATTTCCCTTATGAGTCCATGTGATGTTTCATGTTCAGCGGTACATTAACATGTGGGAATATTTCAGAATATCCTTTTTTTCCTCACATTATTTTTTTTTCTTTCCAGATAGTATTTCATTCTGTGCCTTGTAGCCCTGCCTTTAACTTTACCCCCATCTGCCTAGTAATGTTTAAGTTTCTTCTCCCATACCACGGCTGTTCATAATTACTTTCATGATGGCCAGAACATGGAAAATATATTAATGTCAATACCATATTTCTATTCACAGGTAATATGGGTACTGGAAAGATGGTTTCCATGATTACAAACTGCTGGGTCACACATTACACATTTACCCTTGTCCTGTCTATAATAGCAAGGCAATAATCTTTGTTTTACTCTGCTGCTCTATTCCTCTTTCCTAATTTTAGATAATTGATTGTTGCCTTCAGGTGGGAACGATAGAGGTTGATAAGATATCTGGCCTTTTAGGCCTCCTCTCAAATTTTGTATAATTATATTAACCTTTTCCTTGGAATTTGTCACTACCCTTTTCCCTAAACCACTGCATTTATGCAATGCATTATGCGTTTTACCAGCTTTCACCTGAACATGCTTATTACCAGCCTTGCCTGTGTCTGCTTAGGGACACTTCAGCAGTTCTTGCTCCGAGCAGATGATCCTGATCTTGCAGCAAGTCTTTTGGCTGCTTTGGCTGCTCGTGAATATAACTCCCTGGCATCAGCCGCCTATTCCCATCCCGGCCGTACATTCCCTTGGGCAGTGATTCTCCACCTTCAGCCCCATCCATGCTGCTGCCTCAATAAGAGGTAAAGATCTGATCCAAGAGTTGTCCTTGTGCAAATGACCTTCAAGCGTTCAAACCTTACAGCCAATCTTGCAGGGCAGCACAGGAAAAGACGATGACGTTACCCGGAGGTAGTTTGGTGATTCTCTTGACAATGGAGCAGGGTTGAATTTTCAGTGCTCATCCACCCACTATAATTCTGACCTAATTCAAATAGCACAGGACAAGAAAGTACAAGCTTTCTCAAATGCAAGTCTCAGAATGTAATTATCCCTTGAGCCACCGAAGAAAAATATGGAGAAAAACATTTTTCTTTTAAACTGCAGCTTTAAAGATGGAAAGCATTTTCAGTGTATGGAAATGTCTTCTAACCTAGCTCTGCTGGGTATAAAATGAACTTTATTTTGAGTGACAGTCTGCTATTTTCTTCTCAGAATCTTCAGTCTAACTCTATTTCATGGTGTGTCGACTCTCTATATGATTACTCCAATATTCAGGTGCAGAGAAGTAAATGTTTCATGAAAGTGATGTCCCTGTCAGTAGTGTGCATATCATCTGGCCCCCTGAGCTGTCAGTGAACAGATTGTAGAATTACCATTAGAATACAGGAGCCCATAGCTGCAGGCAGTAAATGGAGAGCCGGTAAGCATATGTCACCAGCGTGATATTTTAGCTTCGTATGAATTTGTAAAGTGGAAATAAGCCAGCAGTACCACAGCAACTGCTAACTGTTCTGACTATCCATGTTTCCACATTACACCATATGTTCACAAAATTTGCAGCAAAAAGGAATAAAAACTGCTTCCCACTTTTGGAAATATAACGTTATGGGATGGGGTTTAAAATTTCATTAGTCTAATGCTTTAGATCTGTGTTTAGCCTGATGAAATTTACTTTTTAAGATATCACAGGATTTCTATGGGTGTCTACCTAGGAAATTATGTTTAGCTGCCAGCAGGATAAAAACAAGGCACATCTGGTTTAGTCCTCTAGGGAGGAAGGTGCTAGATACATTTGGATTTCAAAGTCAAATTATATTTTTAATCATATTCAGGATGCGGTTGGATAGCAGTCCACCCATGCAGGCAGATGTAGAGCTCAGTGTTGGCTATGACTTTTTGTTATTAACCTTGGTGAATTTTGTCTCTCAAATTTGATACAATTGTTTTGAATAGAAGAGAAAGTCCTGGGGTTAGTGAAGAGGTACTTTTACCTTAAATGTCAATCCTTCATTTTTAAATGTTCATTTTATAAGTTATAGGAAGATACAGGTAATTCCACTGGGTCTTAACCCATCATAAAAAATTATAAGCTGGTTACATTACTTTCTGTGGAACATATTATACTTGTTCTTATTCGTACTAACATTCATATTGTAGAAAACCAAGGCTCCTCTCTCTAACTGCCAGCACATAGTGTAAAATAGTAATTGACCAAAATCCTAGTATTTGGACACATATTAGGTCTGAATTACATTCTGCAGATAGCTGTGCCTTGCCATATACTCTGGGGTAGACGGAGTGAAATGGGAGGGACACTGCACACAGAGGACACTGTGTTTTTAGGAGCTGCAGGACACTTAGACCTTAAAACAAGATGGGGTGAGTTTGAGATCTAGAGGCGAAACAGATCAGGGCCCTGTTTCTTATGTGAATAAAGCAAATTAATGTCCCTTCATCCAAGGGTTTATCTGGGGTTAGATCTTAGTGAGAAATTTTTTTTTTTGCACTTTGCTTTGCCACAGATCATTAGCCTTTGGTCACTCATTCCCAGTTGCAATATGCAATTATTCATCACCCAATGTCTTGTAGAGGCTAACAGGTAACATTAGCACAACTGTAATTTTTAATAACAACTCAACCAATTAATAAATACATGGCTATTTTCTTGGCTCAAACATGATAAATAGAAGTAGTGACATCAGAGAACTTTCAGCCTCGATAGCTGACAATGTCATACCCACTGGGACACATAACACGCACAGAAAAAATAGAAATGTATTTAATTACTCTCTTTATGGCAAAAAAAAACCCTAAACAAAAAATAAACCAAAAAATCAAAAACACCCCACCCAGTCAAATGTCATGACCTTCTGAGCATCCTAGAAAAGTAATTTATTTGATAAAGCATTTGAGCAAGTTCAGATTCTATTTCTTGGAGGTGAGAAAGAAAACACAATTCTCTGTTGTTCTGATTTACTGGCTAGCTGACTTAATTTGTTCTCTCTATGGGACTACTGCTATGCAGTTTTGTAGCCATCATTTTGAACTGTAAATCTAATTAATTTTATGGGCACCTAGAGCTTTTCTATGGGTGTTTTTTTATTGCTCAAGTATAGATAAATACATGTATAATAAAAAAGCAAGACTAGGGTAACGTTGCAAAATAAGAGACACTGAAAGACGAAAACATGAAATGGCAAACAAAACAAAATCCTCAATCACTGACTGCCCTGTGAGGGAATATTCTCACTGAAATCTAGATTTTTTTTCTCCTTTATGTGTGCCTGTGTGCATGGACTCAGGTCCATGATCTATGACTGCATCAAATTTCAAGGTTCTACTCAATGGTATTGTGAAAAATCACCAATGAGCCTGCAGCATGCTTGCTTTCAGCAATTTTCTTGGCTACAATCAGAAAAAAGAGATCTGGTGATCTTTATTCATCTTAATTTTTCCAAACTGAAGGCTTGCTGCACCTTTAGTATAGATAGAAGGAGTCTGGTTCACATACCACAGCTGACCAATTGATGGTTCAGATTTGATGAAAATAACTGAAAGGTCAGCTTTCAGCGCCAGGATAGTTTACCCCTTCTCAGCTCATAATGATTGCATAAATGAATATATCAGATCTCAAGATTCTAACTTGGAATATGGAAACTAATCCCTATGAATCATCCCCTACAAACATCTATATTGTACAGATAATAAATAAAGTATGTTTGTTTGTGGAATTGTCTTTGGCTACAGTTTCAAAGTAAGCACGAGGAACTTTGATTATAATCTCAATAACATAGCTGTGCTTTCTTTGTTCTTCTTGAGCTAATCAGAGCATATTTCTGGTGTTGGTTTTAGTTAAAGGGCATTAGTCCTAGATTTCTCATGCTATATGACAGGAAAACCACTCATTCAAAAATCTTGTAATACAGAAGATCAGTGCCTTCCACACCTTCTTTACAATAAAACCTTGATGAAGAAAGTGCATTAGATGGTATGAAGGAAACTCTCTATAAAATCTACACTTTGAATCTTAAAATATTCTATTATTATTACATTTATATATAATGTGGTTATATGAAGGCTGATTCATTAGATTTTTAAAAGCTTTTTGAGTATGGATACATATTATAAAGAGTCACAAGGTCTTTGTGTTATCCGCTAGTGTTTGAAGTATTCATCATATAGACACTCCACAAAACCCTGGCTGCTGTTGGACTATTGGTTTATCACTTGGTAAACCATCAGTTGTCATCAGTACCAAAAGGGACAATAACATGCCAGTCTAAAAGGCCCTTGTTTGCATACAACTCCAGTTTAAAATACAACCTCTCTGATATGATGCTTCTCTCTGTATAGATAGTTCAATGCAGAGGATAGAAATCTTGACAATACTTTTAGATCGGCTGACAATAACCATTTGTAGCTTTGCATTATCTTTTGTGACACATTTCTATTTCCTTTTTCCTTTTTAGACCTTTTCATCCACATTGAGAATAAAATTTATACTTGGTTAAAGCTCACAGGTTCCAACTACAACTCTGTTAAGTATGAACATAATATAATATATTTCATCAGAATGTTTAAGGTGGAACTCTTTTTTACTTGCTGAAACAAAGACATCTAAGGCAATTGATATAATTCTTCCATATTTATTACGTTTAATAAATTTTTTTTACTGAGACATTCAACTAGCAAAATTTTTCATTTTCGCCATTTCAAAATTAAAATCGCCATTTTCTTCATTTTAGAATCATAAGATAATTTGGGCTGCAAGGGATCTTTGAAGATTATCTAGACTAACCCCCCTGCCACGGAAAGGGACATCTTTCATTAGATTAGGTTGCTCAAAGCCCCATCCAATTTAATTTTGAACAGTTCCAGGGATGAGTCACTTTGGTGTATCTATAACATGATTGCATCTGAATTATTATTTTTTTTAAACTAGTAAATAATCCCAAAAATCAACCATCAGCCTAACTCTGCAAGTGAGAAAAATAACTGAAAATAAATCAATCAAGTAGCCCTACAGCCTTGTATTGGAGCAATTGGTGGTGGCAGTGGGGCATCTGAGAGGAGGATAGAAAAAGCTGAAGGGAGGTCTAGGCTGTGAATGTCACCAGCCTAGAAGGTGGAAGTAACCAGAACTTGTTTATTTGGACTTCTTGTGACCGTGCTATGTTTCTGCCTGCCCCTAAAGCAATGGCTTGGATAATTTCCTTCAGTGGAACTGCAGACAAGCTCTTTGTGTGCAACATGACCTCAAGAGCTCCTGGTTCTGGCTAACCTCCCAAACCATGCCTGAAAAGATTGAGAACATCTGGATAATTCTTTCTTCTCCAAATGTATACACAGCTCCTTGTGTTGAACCAAGCAAAGATGTCTTTCCAAGTAGGATAAATCTTCTTCTCCCTCAGACCATACAGGAAACCATGAAGAACTGGGTGTCCACCAGCAGGTCCTTACATTTGCGTGCGTGCAGAACCAGGATTATAGGACACAACAGAGCTCATCTGCCCTGCAGCAAGGGCAGATTTGAGCTAGCTCATCCCAGCATAAAGCATGGCTAGACTGTCCTACCATGGCATAGCTAGTACTGGGAAAGCTCTTCTCTATGTTTTTCTGCTTGCTCTGAGCTGAAAGTGCAGCAACTGTCAAAATGGGAAGACAAACCTTCATCTAAATTTCATGGAAGAAGAGTTCTCCTATTGGGCAAAACTCTTCCACTGGCCATCTCCAGTTGAATGAAAGAACTGTTTGGCTGGTTGCAGCCAAAGGGCTGTGATCAACGGCTCTATGTCTCAATGGAGGCCGATCACAAGTGGTGTCCCTCAAGGGTCTGTCTTGGGACCAGTGCTCTTCAACATCTTTATCAACGACATAGATGAGGGAATCAAGTGCACACTCAGCAAATTCACATATGACACCAAGCTGAGTGGTGCAGCAGATACAACAGAGGGAAGGAAAGCCATCCAGAGGGACCTGGACAAGCTGGAGAAGTGGGCCCATGAGAACCTAATGAGGTTCAACAAGGCCAAGTGCAAGGTGTTGCACTTGGGCCAGGGCAATCCCAGGTACTTGTATGGATGGGAGAAGAAGAACTTGAGAGCAGCCCT